>NW_027192757.1:600000-802154 GCF_949987515.2 Delphinus delphis
ACACCGCAGGATGGCTTCAGGCCGTAATCTGGTTCCGGCACGGCACGCTGAGCCTTTGGTTATTTCCTCTTCCTGGTGGGAAATGAGAGTTAAATTTGCCCGTCCAGACACCTCCAGCTAGTCTCTCATTGGTTCTCGCTATTCCTGTTCATCTTCCGCAGAAATTGCAAACTGGGCCAAACAGGAGGTTAAAGGCGCTGACTCTCCAAGTGGGGAGAGTGTTAGTAAAGCGTCTGGAATGTTGCACCCGAGTACCAGGGGAGGAAACCTGAGACATATTTGAACACGTCTCCCGTTCACATGGTTGATCATACTTGGGTTCCACATGCATGTTTTAGCTGAAGGAAGAATACCTTAAACCTCGGTAGTTGAAACCCGTGGAATGGGTACCATACAATATGACTTCAAAGGGTCTTCATTTGCTCACCGAACCTCTCCAATCCTATCACTGCTGCGTTTATGCCCCTGTATACATGCTTGATTCTCTTTCGGAGACATAGCAATCCATAGGTTTTAAGATACTTACTAGTCAGGTACATTCTTAGGCGTTTAATATGCGGTGTTGAGTCCATTTCGTTGAGCAAGGAGTAGCTCTTGTCTATTCCATATTTGGCTTAAGGTACTTTATCTGTGCTCATTTCGATCTCTGGTTATGCAGCACCCCAATTCACCTTTCCCCTTAAGCAAGCATAAGTTGGTTTTCTAAATTTGAGACCCTGTTCTGTTCTGTAATTCAGTTCCTGTGTAGCCAAGTTTACATTCCGTGTATTACTGATATATTATGATGTTTCTTTTTCTGTGTGACTTATTTCAGTTAGAATCATCATACCTGAATCCACTCATTGTGCTCCTAAGGGCCAGATGACATAGATTTCATTGCTGAGTGATATTGCTTTGTAAGTAAATACCACAACTTCTTTATCCATTTTTCACTTTCTGCGATGTTGAACTTGTACTGTAAACGAGGTTCTTGTAAACAGAGCCGTTTCAAACTTTGGGGTGGCTGTGTCTTTTTTATTTTAATTTCCCTAAGCTATAGGACCATAAGTGGAAGTGCCCTAGGCTCTGTTGATTTGTTTTTTAGATGTTTCAGGAAACACCATACACTTCTCCCGAGTGGTTGTTGGCAATTTACATCCCGCCCATCAGCATAACAAGGCTCCCAGTTCTCCATGGCCTGTCCTGCCTTTCTGGATTTTACACTTTTCTCAGATGGCCCTTTTGACCGGGGGGAAGTGAGACTTCATTGTAGTGCAGATTTCCTTTGCAAGCTTGCTTGGTTGGCCAAAAAGGGCGTATGCGTTTTTTCCTGAATATATTCAGGAAAAAACGCATACGCACTTTTTGGCCAAGTGCATCATTGTGGACGTTCTGCCTCTTTTCCTATGCTTTCAATGCAATTCCAGTCTACCTCCTGAAATCGGTTTCCTGCAATTCTGCCCTGCTTTCAAGTCCTCTTGGCAGCCTTACTTCAGTCTATTTTTGGACGATAGCTGTCATTTATAACTCTGCAGGTTTGTGAATTAGAGTGTCCCTGAGCTCCTTTCTTCAACTCGCTTTATTGTGAGCTGGCTGCAACACCGCAGGATGGCTTCAGGCCCTAATCTGGTTCCGGCACGGCACGCTTAGCCTTTGGTTATTTCCTCTTCCTGGTGGGAAATGAGAGTTAAATTTGCCCGTCAAGACACCTCCAGCTAGCCTCTCATTGGTTCTCGCTATTCCTGTTCATCTTCCGCAGAAATTGCGAACTGGGCCAAACAGGAGGTTAAAGGGACTGACTCTCCAAGTGGGGAGAGTGTTAGTAAAGCGTCTGGAATGTTGCACCCGAGTACCAGGGTACGAAAACTGAGACATATTTGAACACGTCTCCCGATCACATGGTTGATCATACTCTGGGTTCCACATGCATGTTTTAGCTGAAGGAAGAATACCTAAAACCTGGGTAGTTGAAACCCGTGTAATGGGTACCATGCAATATGACTTCAAAGGGTCTTCATTTGCTCACCGAACCTCTCCAATCCTATCACTGCTGCATTTATGCCCCTGTACACATGCTTGATTCTGTTTCGGAGACATAGCAATCTATAGGTTTTAAGATACTTACTAGTCATGTACATTCTTAGGCGTTTAATATGCGGTGTTGAGT
This sequence comes from Delphinus delphis, assembly GCF_949987515.2. Lineage (NCBI taxonomy): Eukaryota > Metazoa > Chordata > Mammalia > Artiodactyla > Delphinidae > Delphinus > Delphinus delphis. The sequence continues at coordinate 602,147 of NW_027192757.1, forward strand.
CCATTTCGTTGAGCAAGGAGTAGCTCTTGTCTATTCCATATTTGGCTTAAGGAACTTTATCTGTGCTCATTTCAATCTCTGGTTTTATGCAGCACCCCGACTCACCTTTACCCTTAAGCAAGCATAAGTTGGTTTTCTAAATTTGAGACCCTGTTCTGTTCTGTAATTCAGTTCCTGTGTAGCCAAGTTTACATTCCGTGTATTACTGATAACTTATGATGTTTCTTTTTCTGTGTGACTTATTTCAGTTAGAATCATCATACCTGAATCCACTCATTGTGCTGCTAAGGGCCTGATGACATAGATTTCATTGCTGAGTGATATTGCTTTGTAAGTAAATACCACAACTTCTTTATCCATTTTTCACTTTCTGCGATGTTGAACTTGTACTGTAAACGAGGTTCTTGTAAACAGAGGCGTCCCAAACTTTGGGGTGGCTGTGTCTTTTTGATTTTAATTTCCCTAAGCTATAGGACCATAAGTGGCAGTGCCCTAGGCTCTGTTGCTTTCTTTTTTAGATGTTTCAGGAAACACCATACACTTCTCCCGAGTGGTTGTTGGCAATTTACATCCCGCCCATCAGCATAACAAGGCTCCCAGTTCTCCATGGCCTGTCCTGCCTTTCTGGATTTTACACTTTTTTCAGATGGCCCTTTTGACCGGGGGGAAGTGAGACTTCATTGTAGTGCAGATTTCCTTTGCAAGCTTGCTTGGTTGGCCAAAAAGGGCGTATGCGTTTTTTCCTGAATATATTCAGGAAAAAACGCATACGCCCTTTTTGGCCAAGTGCATCATTGTGGACGTTCTGCCTCTTTTCCTATGCTTTCAATGCAATTCCAGTCTACCTCCTGAAATCGGTTTCCTGCAATTCTGCCCCGCTTTCAAGTCCTCTTGGCAGCCTTACTTCAGTCTATTTTTGGACGATAGCTGTCATTTATAACTCTGCAGGTTTCTGAATTACAGTGCCCCTGAGCTCCTTTCTTCAACTCGCTTTCTTGTGAGCTGGCCGCAACTCCGCAGGATGGCTTCAGGCCCTAATCTGGTTCCGGCACGGCACGCTGAGCCTTTGGTTAATTCCTCTTCCTGGTGGGAAATGAGAGTTAAATTTGCCCGTCCAGACACCTCCAGCTAGTCTCTCATTGGTTCTCGCTATTCCTGTTCATCTTCCGCAGAAATTGCAAACTGGGCCAAACAGGAGGTTAAAGGCGCTGACTCTCCAAGTGGGGAGAGTGTTAGTAAAGCGTCTGGAATGTTGCACCCGAGTACCAGGGGAGGAAAACTGAGACATATTTGAACACGTCTCCCGTTCACACGGTTGATCATACTCTGGGTTCCACATGCATGTTTTAGCTGAAGGAAGAATACCTTAAACCTGGAGAGTTGAGACCCGTGGAATGGGTACCATGCAATATGTCTTCAAAGGGTCTTCATTTGCTCACCGAACCTCTCCAATCCTATCACTGCTGCGTTTATGCCCCTCTACACACGCTTGATTCTCTTTTGGAGACATAGCAATCCATAGGTTTTAAGATACTTACTAGTCAGGTACATTCTTAGGCGTTTAATATGCGGTGTTCAGTCCATTTCGTTGAGCAAGGAGTAGCTCTTGTCTATTCCATATTTGGTTTAAAGAACTTTATCTGTGCTCATTTCAATCTCTGGTTTTATGCAGCACCCCAACTCACCTTTCTCCTTAAGCAAGCATAAGTTGGTTTTCTAAATTTGAGACCCTGTTCTGTTCTGTAATTCAGTTCCTGTGTAGCCAAGTTTCCATTCCGTGTATTACTGATATCTTATGATGTTTCTTTTTCTGTGTGACTTATTTCAGTTAGAATCATCGTACCTGAATCCACTCATTATGCTGCTACGGGCCTGATGATATAGATTTCATTGCTGAGTGATACTGCATTGTACGTAAGTACCACAAGTTCTTTATCCATTTTTCACTTTCTGTGATATTGAACTTGTACGGTAAACGAGGTTCTTGTAAACAGAGGCGTCCCAAACTTTGGCGTGGCTGTGTCTTTTTGATTTTAATTTCCCTAAGCTATAGGACCATAAGTGGAAGTGCCCTAGGCTCTGTTGCTTTGTTTTTTAGATGTTTCAGGAAACACCATGCACTTCTCCCGAGTGGTTGTTGGCAATTTACATCCCGCCCTTCAGCATAACAAGGCTCCCAGTTCTCCATGGCCTGTCCTGCCTTTCTGGATTTTACACTTTTTTCAGATGGCCCTTTTGACCGGGGGGAAGTGAGACTTCATTGTAGTGCAGATTTCCTTTGCAAGCTTGCTTGGTTGGCCAAAAAGGGCGTATGCGTTTTTTCCTGAATATATTCAGGAAAAAACGCATACGCCCTTTTTGGCCAAGTGCATCATTGTGGACGTTCTGCCTCTTTTCCTATGCTTTCAATGCAATTCCAGTCTACCTCCTGAAATCGGTTTCCTGCAATTCTGCCCCGCTTTCAAGTCCTCTTGGCAGCCTTACTTCAGTCTATTTTTGGACGATAGCTGTCATTTATAACTCTGCAGGTTTGTGAATTACAGAGACCCGGAGCTCCTTTCTTCAACTCGCTTTCTTTTGAGCTGGCCGCAACACCGCAGGATGGCTTCAGGCCCTAATCTGGTTCCGGCTCGGCACGCTGAGCCTTTGGTTAATTCCTCTTCCTGGTGGGAAATGAGAGTTAAATTTGCCCGTCCAGACATCTCCAGCTAGTCTCTCATTGGTTCTCGCTATTCCTGTTCATCTTCCACAGAAATTTCAAACTGGGCCAAACAGGAGGTTAAAGGCGCTGACTTTCCAAGTGGGGAGAGTGTTAGTAAAGCGTCTGGAATGTTGCACCCGAGTACCAGGGGAGGAAAACTGAGACATATTTGAACACGTCTCCCGATCACATGGTTGATCATACTCTAGGTTCCACATGCATGTTTTAGCTGAAGGAAGAATACCTTAAACCTGGGTAGTTGAAACCCGTGGAATGGGTACCATGCAATATGACTTCAAAGGGTCTTCATTTGCTCACCGAACCTCTCCAATCCTATCACTGCTGCGTTTATGCCCCTGTACACATGCTTGATTCTCTTTTGGAGACATAGCAATCCATAGGTTTTAAGATACTTACTAGTCAGGTACATTCTTAGGCGTTTAATATGCGGTGTTGAGTCCATTTCGTTGAGCAAGGAGTAGCTCTTGTCTATTCCATATTTGGCTTAAGGAACTTTATCTGTGCTCATTTCAATCTCTGGTTTTATGCAGCACCCCAACTCACCTTTCCCCTTAAGCAAGCATAAGTTGGTTTTCTAAATTTGAGACCCTGTTCTGTTTTGGAATTCAGTTCCTGTGTAGCCAAGTTTACATTCCGTGTATTACTGATATCTTATGATGTTTCTTTTTCTGTGTGACTTATTTCAGTTAGAATCATCATACCTGAATCCACATATTATGCTGCTACGGGCCTGATGACATAGATTTCATTGCTGAGTGATACTGCATTGTACGTAAGTACCACAAGTTCTTTATCCATTTTTCACTTTCTGTGATATTGAACTTGTACGGTAAACGAGGTTCTTGTAAACAGAGGCGTCCCAAACTTTGGCGTGGCTGTGTCTTTTTGATTTTAATTTCCCTAAGCTATAGGACCATAAGTGGAAGTGCCCTAGGCTCTGTTGCTTTGTTTTTTAGATGTTTCAGGAAACACCATACACTTCTCCGGAGTGTCTGTTGGCAATTTACATCCCGCCCATCAGCATAACAAGGCTCCCAGTTCTCCATGACCTGTCCTGCCTTTCTGGATTTTACACTTTTTTCAGATGGCCCTTTTGACCGGGGGGAAGTGAGACTTCATTGTAGTGCAGATTTCCTTTGCAAGCTTGCTTGGTTGGCCAAAAAGGGCGTATGCGTTTTTTCCTGAATATATTCAGGAAAAAACGCATACGCCCTTTTTGGCCAAGTGCATCATTGTGGACGTTCTGCCTCTTTTCCTATGCTTTCAATGCAATTCCAGTCTACCTCCTGAAATCGGTTTCCTGCAATTCTGCCCTGCTTTCAAGTCCTCTTGGCAGCCTTACTTCAGTATATTTTTGGACGATAGCTGTCATTTATAACTCTGCAGGTTTGTGAATTACAGTGTCCCTGAGCTCCTTTCTTCAATTCGCTTTCTTGTGAGCTGGCCGCAACACCGCAGGATGGCTTCAGGCCCTAATCTGTTTCCGGCACGGCACGCTGAGCCTTTGGTTATTTCCTCTTCCTGGTGGGAAATGAGAGTTAAATTTGCCCGTCCAGACACCTCCAGCTAGTCTCTCATTGGTTCTCGCTATTCCTGTTCATCTTCCGCAGAAATTGCAAACTGGGCCAAACAGGAGGTTAAAGGCGCTGACTCTCCAAGTGGGGAGAGTGTTAGTAAAGCGTCTGGAATGTTGCACCCGAGTACCAGGGGAGGAAAACTGAGACATATTTGAACACGTCTCCCGTTCACACGGTTGATCATACTCTGGGTTCCACATGCATGTTTTACCTGAAGGAAGAATACCTTAAACCTGGAGAGTTGAGACCCGTGGAATGGGTACCATGCAATATGACTTCAAAGGGTCTTCATTTGCTCACCGAACCTCTCCAATCCTATCACTGCTGCGTTTATGCCCCTCTACACACGCTGGATTCTCTTTCGGAGACATAGCAATCCATAGGTTTTAAGATACTTACTAGTCAGGTACATTCTTAGGCGTTTAATATGCGGTGTTGAGTCCATTTCGTTGAGCAAGGAGTAGCTCTTGTCTATTGCATATTTGGCTTAAGGAACTTTATCTGTGCTCATTTCAATCTCTGGTTTTATGCAGCACCCCTACTCACCTTTACCCTTAAGCAAGCATAAGTTGGTTTTCTAAATTTGAGTCCCTGTTCTGTTCTGTAATTCAGTTCCTGTGTAGCCAAGTTTACATTCCGTGTATTACTGATATCTTATGATGTTCCTTTTTCTGTGTGACTTATTTCAGTTAGAATCATCATACCTGAATCCACTCATTGTTCTGCTAAGGGCCTGATGACATAGATTTCATTGCTGAGTGATATTGCTTTGTAAGTGAATACCACAACTTCTTTATCCATTTTTCACTTTCTGCGATGTTGAACTTGTATTGTAAACGAGGTTCTTGTAAACAGAGGCGTCCCAAACTTTGGGGTGGCTGTGTCTTTTTGATTTTAATTTCCCTAAGCTATAGGACCATAAGTGGAAGTGCCCTAGGCTCTGTTGCTTTGTTTTTTAGATGTTTCAGGAAACACCATACACTTCTCCCGAGTGGTTGTTGGCAATTTACATCCCGCCCATCAGCATAACAAGGCTCCCAGTTCTCAATGGCCTGTTGCCTTTCTGGATTTTACACTTTTTTTAGATGGCCCTTTTGACCGGGGGGAAGTGAGACTTCATTGTAGTGCAGATTTCCTTTGCAAGCTTCCTTGGTTGGCCAAAAAGGGCGTATGCGTTTTTTCCTGAATATATTCAGGAAAAAACGCATACGCCCTTTTTGGCCAAGTGCATCATTGTGGACCTTCTGCCTCTTTTCCTATGCTTTCAATGCAATTCCAGTCTACCTCCTGAAATCGGTTTCCTGCAATTCTGCCCCGCTTTCAAGTCCTCTTGGCAGCCTTACTTCAGTCTATTTTTGGACGATAGCTGTCATTTATAACTCTGCAGGTTTGTGAATTACAGTGCCCCTGAGCTCCTTTCTTCAACTCGCTTTCTTTTGAGGTGGCCGCAACACCGCAGGATGGCTTCAGGCCCTTATCTGGTTCCGGCCCGGCATGCTGAGCCTTTGGTTAATTCCTCTTCCTGGTGGGAAATGAGAGTTAAATTTGCCCGTCCAGACACCTCCAGCTAGCCTCTCATTGGTTCTCGCTATTCCTGTTCATCTTCCGCAGAAATTGCAAACTGGGCCAAACAGGAGGTTAAAGGGACTGACTCTCCAAGTGGGGAGAGAGTTAGTAAAGCGTCTGGAATGTTGCACCCGAGTACCAGGGGAGGAAAACTGAGACATATTTGAACACGTCTCCCGATCACATGGTTGATCATACTCTAGGTTCCACATGCATGTTTTAGCTGAAGGAAGAATACCTTAAACCTGGGTAGTTGAAACCCGAGGAATGGGTACCATGCAATATGACTTCAAAGGGTCTTCGTTTGCTCACCGAACCTCTCCAATCCTATCACTGCTGCGTTTATGCCCCTGTACACATGCTTGATTCTCTTTCGGAGACATAGCAATCCATAGGTTTTAAGATACTTACAAGTCAGGTACATTCTTAGGCGTTTAATATGCGGTGTTGAGTCCATTTCGTTGAGCAAGGAGTAGCTGTTGTCTATTCCATATTTGGCTTAAGGAACATTATCTGTGCTCATTTCAATCTCTGGTTTTATGCAGCACCCCAACTCACCTTTACCCTTAAGCAAGCATAAGTTGGTTTTCTAAATTTGAGACCCTGTTCTGTTCTGTAATTCAGTTCCTGTGTAGCCAAGTTTCCATTCCGTGTATTAGTGATATCTTATGATGTTTCTTTTTCTGTGTGACTTATTTCATTTAGAATCATCATACCTGAATCCACTCATTGTGCTGCTAAGGGCCTGATGACATAGATTTCATTGCTGAGTGATATTGCTTTGTAAGTGAATACCACAACTTCTTTATCCATTTTTCACTTTCTGCGATGTTGAACTTGTACTGTAAACGAGGTTCTTGTAAACAGAGCCGTTCCAAACTTTGGGGTGGCTGTGTCTTTTTGATTTTAATTTCCCTAAGCTATAGGACCATAAGTGGAAGTGCCCTAGGCTCTGTTGCTTTGTTTTTTAGATGTTTCAGGAAACACCATACACTTCTCCCAAGTGTCTGTTGGCAATTTACATCCCGCCCATCAGCATAACAAGGCTCCCAGTTCTCAATGGCCTGTTGCCTTTCTGGATTTTACACTTTTTTCAGATGGCCCTTTTGACCGGGGGGAAGTGAGACTTCATTGTAGTGCAGATTTCCTTTGCAAGCTTGCTTGGTTGGCCAAAAAGGGCGTATGCCTTTTTTCCTCAATATATTCAGGAAAAAACGCATACGCCCTTTTTGGCCAAGTGCATCATTGTGGACGTTCTGCCTCTTTTCCTATGCTTTCAATGCAATTCCAGTCTACCTCATGAAATTGGTTTCCTGCAATTCTTCCCCGCTTTCAAGTTCTCTTGGCAGCCTTACTTCAGTCTATTTTTGGATGATAGCTGTCATTTATAACTTTGCAGGTTTGTGAATTACAGTGCCCCTGAGCTCCTTTCTTCAACTCGCTTTCTTGTGACCTGGCCGCAACACCGCAGGATGGCTTCAGGCCCTAATCTGGTTCCGGCCCGGCATGCTGAGCCTTTGGTTAATTCCTCTTCCTGGTGGGAAATGAGAGATAAATTTGCCCGTCCAGACACCTCCAGCTAGCCTCTCATTGGTTCTCGCTATTCCTGTTCATCTTCCGCAGAAATTGCAAACTGGGCCAAACAGGAAGTTAAAGGGACTGACTCTCCAAGTGGGGAGAGTGTTAGTAAAGCATCTGGAATGTTGCACCCGAGTACCAGGGGAGGAAAACTGAGACATATTTGAACACGTCTCCCGATCACATGGTTGATCATACTCTAGGTTCCACATGCATGTTTTAGCTGAAGGAAGAATACCTTAAACCTGGGTAGTTAAACCCGTGGAATGGGTACCATGCAATATGACTTCAAAGGGTCTTCATTTGCTCACCGAACCTCTCCAATCCTATCACTGCTGCGTTTATGCCCCTGTACACATGCTTGATTCTCTTTTGGAGACATTGCAATCCATAGGTTTTAAGATACTTACAAGTCAGGTATATTCTTAGGCGTTTAATATGCGGTGTTGAGTCCATTTCGTTGAGCAAGGAGTAGCTCTTGTCTATTCCATATTTGGCTTAAGGAACTTTATCTGTGCTCATTTCAGTCTCTGGTTTTATGCAGCACCCCAACTCACCTTTACCCTTAAGCAAGCATAAGTTGGTTTTCTAAATTTGAGACCCTGTTCTGTTCTGTAATTCAGTTCCTGTGTAGCCAAGTTTCCATTCCGTGTATTACTGATATCTTATGATGTTTCTTTTTCTGTGTGACTTATTTCAGTTAGAATCATCATACCTGAATCCACTCATTGTGCTGCTAAGGGCCTGATGACATAGATTTCATTGCTGAGTGATATTGCTTTGTAAGTAAATACCACAACTTCTTTATCCATTTTTCACTTTCTGCGATGTTGAACTTGTACTGTAAATGAGGTTCTTGTAAACAAAGCCGTTCCAAACTTTGGGGTGGCTGTGTCTTTTTGATTTTAATTTCCCTAAGCTATAGGACCATAAGTGGAAGTGCCCTAGGCTCTGTTGCTTTGTTTTTTAGATGTTTCAGGAAACACCATACACTTCTCCCAAGTGTCTGTTGGCAATTTACATCCCGCCCATCAGCATAACAATGCTCCCAGTTCTCAATGGCCTGTTGCCTTTCTGGAATTTACACTTTTTTCAGATGGCCCTTTTGACGGGGGGGAAGTGAGACTTCATTGTAGTGCAGATTTCCTTTGCAAGCTTGCTTGGTTGGCCAAAAAGGGCGTATGCGTTTTTTCCTGAATATATTCAGGAAAAAACGCATACGCCCTTTTTGGCCAAGTGCATCATTGTGGACGTTCTGCCTCTTTTCCTATACTTTCAATGCAATTCCAGTCTACCTCCTGAAATCGGTTTCCTGCAATTCTGCCCCGCTTTCAAGTCCTCTTGGCAGCCTTACTTCAGTCTATTTTTGGACGATAGCTGTCATTTATAACTCTGCAGGTTTGTGAATTACAGTGCCCCTGAGCTCCTTTCTTCAACTCGCTTTCTTGTGACCTGGCCGCAACACCGCAGGATGGCTTCAGGCCCTAATCTGGTTCCGGCCCGGCATGCTGAGCCTTTGGTTAATTCCTCTTCCTGGTGGGAAATGAGAGTTAAATTTACCCGTTCAGACACCTCCAGCTAGTCTCTCATTGATTCTCGCTATTCCTGTTCATCTTCCGCAGAAATTGCAAACTGGGCCAAACAGGAGGTTAAAGGGACTGACTCTCCAAGTGGGGAGAGTGTTAGTAAAGCGTCTGGAATGTTGCACCCGAGTACCAGGGGAGGAAAACTGAGACATATTTGAACACGTCTCCCGATCACATGGTTGATCATACTCTAGGTTCCACATGCATGTTTTAGCTGAAGGAAGAATACCTTAAACCTGGGTAGTTGAAACCCGTGGAATGGGTACCATGCAATATGATTTCAAAGGGTCTTCATTTGCTCACCGAACCTCTCCAATCCTATCACTGCTGCGTTTATGCCCCTGTACACATGCTTGATTCTCTTTCGGAGACATAGCAATCCATAGGTTTTAAGATAGTTACTAGTCAGGTATATTCTTAGGCGTTTAATATGCGGTGTTGAGTCCATTTCGTTGAGCAAGGAGTAGCTCTTGTCTATTCCATATTTGACTTAAGGAACTTTATCTGTGCTCATTTCAATCTCTGGTTTTATGCAGCACCCCAACTCACCTTTACCCTTAAGCAAGTATAAGTTGGTTTTCTAAATTTGAGACCCTGTTCTGTTCTGTAATTCAGTTCCTGTGTAGCCAAGTTTACATTCCGTGTATTACTGATATCTTTTGATGTTTCTTTTTCTGTGTGACTTATTTCAGTTAGAATCATCATACCTGAATCCACTCATTGTGATGCTAAGGGCCTGATGACATAGATTTCATTGCTGAGTGATATTGCTTTGTAAGTAAATACCACAACTTCTTTATCCATTTTTCACTTTCTGCGATGTTGAACTTGTACTGTAAACGAGGTTCTTGTAAACAGAGGCGTCCCAAACTTTGGGGTGGCTGTGTCTTTTTGATTTTAATTTCCCTAAGCTATAGGACCATAAGTGGCAGTGCCCTAGGCTCTGTTGCTTTGTTTTTTAGATGTTTCAGGAAACACCATACACTTCTCCCGAGTGGTTGTTGGCAATTTACATCCCGTCCATCAGCATAACAAGGCTCCCAGTTCTCCATGGCCTGTCCTGCCTTTCTGGATTTTACACTTTTTTCAGATGGCCCTTTTGACCGGGGAGAAGTGAGACTTCATTGTAGTGCAGATTTCCTTTGCAAGCTTGCTTGGTTGGCCAAAAAGGGCGTATGCCTTTTTTCCTCAATATATTCAGGAAAAAACGCATACGCCCTTTTTGGCCAAGTGCATCATTGTGGACGTTCTGCCTCTTTTCCTATGCTTTCAATGCAATTCCAGTCTACCTCCTGAAATCGGTTTCCTGCAATTCTGCCCCGCTTTCAAGTCCTCTTGGCAGCCTTACTTCAGTCTATTTTTGGACGATAGCTGTCATTTATAACTCTGCAGGTTTGTGAATTACAGTGCCCCTGAGCTCCTTTCTTCAACTCGCTTTCTTGTGACCTGGCCGCAACACCGCAGGATGGCTTCAGGCCCTAATCTGGTTCTGGCACGGCACGCTGAGCCTTTGGTTAATTCCTCTTCCTGGTGGGAAATGAGAGTTAAATTTGCCCATCCAGACACCTCCAGCTAGCCTCTCATTGGTTCTCGCTATTCCTGTTCATCTTCCGCAGAAATTGCAAACTGGGCCAAACAGGAGGTTAAAGGGACTGACTCTCCAAGTGGGGAGAGTGTTAGTAAAGCGTCTGGAATGTTGCACCTGAGTACCAGGGGAGGAAAACTGAGACATATTTGAACACGTCTCCTGTTCACATGGTTGATCATACTTGGGTTCCACATGCATGTTGTAGCTGAAGGAAGAATACCTTAAACCTGGAGAGTTGAGACCCGTGTAATGGGTACCATGCAATATGACTTCAAAGGGTCTTCATTTGCTCACCGAATCTCTCCAATCCTATCACTGCTGCGTTTATGCCCCTGTACACATGCTTGATTCTCTTTCGGAGACATAGCAATCCATAGGTTTTAAGATACTTACTAGTCAGGTACATTCTTAGGCGTTTAATATGGGGTGTTGAGTCCATTTCGTTGAGCAAGGAGTAGCTCTTGTCTATTCCATATTTGGCTTAAGGAACTTTATCTGTGCTCATTTCAATCTCTGGTTTTATGCAGCACCCCAACTCACCTTTCCCCTTAAGCAAGCATAAGTTGGTTTTCTAAATTTGAGACCCTGTTCTGTTCTGTAATTCAGTTCCTGTGTAGCCAAGTTTCCATTCCGTGTATTACTGATATCTTATGATGTTTCTTTTTCTGTGTGACTTATTTCAGTTAGAATCATCATACCTGAATCCACTCATTGTGCTGCTAAGGGCCTGATGACACAGATTTCATTGCTGAGTGATATTGCTTTGTAAGTAAATACCACAACTTCTTTATCCATTTTTCACTTTCTGCGATGTTGAACTTGTACTGTAAACGAGGTTCTTGTAAACAGAGCCGTTCCAAACTTTGGGGTGGCTGTGTCTTTTTGATTTTAATTTCCCTAAGCTATAGGACCATAAGTGGAAGTGCCCTAGGTTCTGTTGCTTTGTTTTTTAGATGTTTCAGGAAACACCATACACTTCTCCCGAGTGGTTGTTGGCAATTTACATCCCGCCCATCAGCATAACAAGGCTCCCAGTTCTCCATGGCCTGTCCTGCCTTTCTGGATTTTACACTTTTTTCAGATGGCCCTTTTGACCGGGGGGAAGTGAGACTTCATTGTAGTGCAGATTTCCTTTGCAAGCTTGCTTGGTTGGCCAAAAAGGGCGTATGCGTTTTTTCCTGAATATATTCAGGAAAAAACGCATACGCCCTTTTTGGCCAAGTGCATCATTGTGGACGTTCTGCCTCTTTTCCTATGCTTTCAATGCAATTCCAGTCTACCTCCTGAAATCGGTTTCCTGCAATTCTGCCCCGCTTTCAAGTCCTCTTGGCAGCCTTACTTCAGTCTATTTTTGGACGATAGCTGTCATTTATAACTCTGCAGGTTTGTGAATTACAGTGCCCCTGAGCTCCTTTCTTCAACTCGCTTTCTTTTGAGCTGGCCGCAACACCGCAGGATGGCTTCAGGCCCTAATCTGGTTCCGGCACGGCACGCTGAGCCTTTGGTTATTTCCTCTTCCTGTTGGGAAATGAGAGTTAAATTTGCCCGTCCAGACACCTCCAGCTAGCCTCTCATTGGTTCTCGCTATTCCTGTTCATCTTCCGCAGAAATTGCAAACTGTGCCAAACAGGAGGTTAAAGGCGCTGACTCTCCAAGTGGGGAGAGTGTTAGTAAAGCGTCTGGAATGTTGCACCCGAGTACCAGGGGAGGAAAACTGAGACATATTTGAACACGTCTCCCGATCACATGGTTGATCATACTCTGGGTTCCACATGCATGTTTTAGCTGAAGGAAGAATACCTTAAACCTGGAGAGTTGAAACCCGTGGAATGGGTACCAGGCAATATGACTTCAAAGGGTCTTCATTTGCTCACCGAACCTCTCCAATCCTATCACTGCTGCGTTTATGCCCCTGTACACATGCTTGATTCTCTTTCGGAGACATAGCAATCCATAGGTTTTAAGATACTTACTAGTCAGGTACATTCTTAGGCGTTTAATATGGGGTGTTGAGTCCATTTCGTTGAGCAAGGAGTAGCTCTTGTCTATTCCATATTTGGCTTAAGGAACTTTATCTGTGCTCATTTCAATCTCTGGTTTTATGCAGCAACCCAACTCACCTTTCCCCTTAAGCAAGCATAAGTTGGTTTTCTAAATTTGAGATCCTGTTCTGTTTTGGAATGCAGTTCCTGTGTAGCCAAGTTTACATTCCGTGTATTAGTGATATCTTATGATGTTTCTTTTTCTGTGTGACTTATTTCAGTTAGAATCATCGTACCTGAATCTACTCATTATGCTGCTACGGGCCTGATGACATAGATTTCATTGCTGAGTGATACTGCATTGTACATAAGTACCACAAGTTCTTTATCCATTTTTCACTTTCTGCGATGTTGAACTTGTACTGTAAACGAGGTTCTTGTAAACAGAGCCGTTCCAAACTTTGGGGTGGCTGTGTCTTTTTGATTTTAATTTCCCTAAGCTATAGGACCATAAGTGGAAGTGCCCTAGGCTCTGTTGCTTTGTTTTTTAGATGTTTCAGGAAACACCATACACTTCTCCCGAGTGGTTGTTGGCAATTTACATCCCGCCCATCAGCATAACAAGGCTCCCAGTTCTCCATGGCCTGTCCTGCCTTTCTGGATTTTACACTTTTCTCAGATGGCCCTTTTGACCGGGGGGAAGTGAGACTTCATTGTAGTGCAGATTTCCTTTGCAAGCTTGCTTGGTTGGCCAAAAAGGGCGTATGCGTTTTTTCCTGAATATATTCAGGAAAAAACGCATACGCCCTTTTTGGCCAAGTGCATCATTGTGGACGTTCTGCCTCTTTTCCTATGCTTTCAGTGCAATTCCAGTCTACCTCCTGAAATCGGTTTCCTGCAATTCTGCCCCGCTTTCAAGTCCTCTTGGCAGCCTTACTTCAGTCTATTTTTGGACGATAGCTGTCATTTATAACTCTGCAGGTTTGTGAATTACAGTGCCCCTGAGCTCCTTTCTTCAACTCGCTTTCTTGTGACCTGGCCGCAACACCGCAGGATGTCTTCAGGCCCTAATCTGGTTCCGGAACGGCATGCTGAGCCTTTGGTTATTTCCTCTTCCTGGTGGGAAATGAGAGTTAAATTTGCCCGTCCAAACACCTCCAGCTAGTCTCTCATTGGTTCTCGCTATTCCTGTTCATCTTCCGCAGAAATTGCAAACTGGGCCAAACAGGAGGTTAAAGGCGCTGACTTTTCAAGTGGGGAGAGTGTTAGTAAAGCGTCTGGAATGTTGCACCCGAGTACCAGGGGAGGAAAACTGAGACATATTTGAACACGTCTCCCGTTCACATGGTTGATCATACTTGGGTTCCACATGCATGTTTTAGCTGAAGGAAGAATACCTTAAACCTGTGTATTTGAAACCCGTGGAATGGGTACCATGCAATATGACTTCAAAGGGTCTTCATTTGCTCACCGAACCTCTCCAATCCTATCACTGCTGCGTTTATGCCCCTGTACACATGCTTGATTCTCTTTCGGAGACATAGCAATCCATAGGTTTTAAGATACTTACTAGTCAGGTACATTCTTAGGCGTTTAATATGGGGTGTTGAGTCCATTTCGTTGAGCAAGGAGTAGCTCTTGTCTATTCCATATTTGGCTTAAGGAACTTTATCTGTGCTCATTTCAATCTCTGGTTTTATGCAGCAACCCAACTCACCTTTCCCCTTAAGCAAGCATAAGTTGGTTTTCTAAATTTGAGAACCTGTTCTGTTTTGGAATTCAGTTCCTGTGTAGCCAAGTTTACATTCCGTGTATTAGTGATATCTTATGATGTTTCTTTTTCTGTGTGACTTATTTCAGTTAGAATCATCATACCTGAATCCACTCATTGTGCTGCTAAGGTCCTGATGACACATATTTCATTGCTGAGTGATATTGCTTTGTAAGTAAATACCACAACTTCTTTATCCATTTTTCACTTTCTGCGATGTTGAACTTGTACTGTAAACGAGGTTCTTGTAAACAGAGCCGTTCCAAACTTTGGGGTGGCTGTGTGTTTTTGATTTTAATTTCCCTAAGGTATAGGACCATAAGTGGAAGTGCCCTAGGTTCTGTTGCTTTGTTTTTTAGATGTTTCAGGAAACACCATACACTTCTCCCGAGTGGTTGTTGGCAATTTACATCCCGCCCATCAGCATAACAAGGCTCCCAGTTCTCCATGGCCTGTCCTGCCTTTCTGGATTTTACACTTTTTTCAGATGGCCCTTTTGACCGGGGGGAAGTGAGACTTCATTGTAGTGCAGATTTCCTTTGCAAGCTTGCTTGGTTGGCCAAAAAGGGCGTATGCGTTTTTTCCTGAATATATTCAGGAAAAAACGCATACGCCCTTTTTGGCCAAGTGCATCATTGTGGACGTTCTGCCTCTTTTCCTATGCTTGCAATGCAATTCCAGTCTACCTCCTGAAATCGGTTTCCTGCAATTCTGCCCCGCTTTCAAGTCCTCTTGGCAGCCTTACTTCAGTCTATTTTTGGATGATAGCTGTCATTTATAACTCTGCAGGTTTGTGAATTACAGTGCCCCTGAGCTCCTTTCTTCAACTCGCTTTCTTGTGACCTGGCCGCAACACCGCAGGATGGCTTCAGGCCCTAATCTGGTTCCGGCCCGGCATGCTGAGCCTTTGGTTAATTCCTCTTCCTGGTGGGAAATGAGAGTTAAATTTGCCCGTTCAGACACCTCCAGCTAGTCTCTCATTGATTCTCGCTATTCCTGTTCATCTTCCGCAGAAATTGCAAACTGGGCCAAACAGGAGGTTAAAGGGACTGACTCTCCAAGTGGGGAGAGTGTTAGTAAAGCGTCTGGAATGTTGCACCCGAGTACCAGGGGAGGAAAACTGAGACATATTTGAACACGTCTCCCGATCACATGGTTGATCATACTCTAGGTTCCACATGCATGTTTTAGCTGAAGGAAGAATACCTTAAACCTGGGTAGTTGAAACCCGTGGAATGGGTACCATGCAATATGATTTCAAAGAGTCTTCATTTGCTCACCGAAACTCTCCAATCCTATCACTGCTGCGTTTATGCCCCTGTACACATGCTTGATTCTCTTTCGGAGACATAGCAATCCATAGGTTTTAAGATAGTTACTAGTCAGGTATATTCTTAGGCGTTTAATATGCGGTGTTGAGTCCATTTCGTTGAGCAAGGAGTAGCTCTTGTCTATTCCATATTTGACTTAAGGAACTTTATCTGTGCTCATTTCAATCTCTGGTTTTATGCAGCACCCCAACTCACCTTTACCCTTAAGCAAGCATAAGTTGGTTTTCTAAATTGAGACCCTGTTCTGTTCTGTAATTCAGTTCCTGTGTAGCCAAGTTTACATTCCGTGTATTACTGATATCTTTTGATGTTTCTTTTTCTGTGTGACTTATTTCAGTTAGAATCATCATACCTGAATCCACTCATTGTGATGCTAAGGGCCTGATGACATAGATTTCATTGCTGAGTGATATTGCTTTGTAAGTAAATACCACAACTTTTTTATCCATTTTTCACTTTCTGCGATGTTGAACTTGTACTGTAAATGAGGTTCTTGTAAACAGAGCCGTTCCAAACTTTGGGGTGGCTTTGTCTTTTTGATTTTAAATTCCCTAAGCTATAGGACCATAAGTGGAAGTGCCCTAGGTTCTGTTGCTTTGTTTTTTAGATGTTTCAGGAAACACCATACACTTCTCCCGAGTGTTTGTTGGCAGTTTACATCCCGCCCATCAGCATAACAAGGCTCCCAGTTCTCCATGGCCTGTCCTGCCTTTCTGGATTTTACACTTTTTTCAGATGGCCCTTTTGACCGGGGGGAAGTGAGACTTCATTGTAGTGCAGATTTCCTTTGCAAGCTTGCTTGGTTGGCCAAAAAGGGCGTATGCGTTTTTTCCTGAATATATTCAGGAAAAAACGCATACGCCCTTTTTGGCCAAGTGCATCATTGTGGACGTTCTGCCTCTTTTCCTATGCTTTCAATGCAATTCCAGTCTACCTCCTGAAATCGGTTTCCTGCAATTCTGCCCCGCTTTCAAGTCCTCTTGGCAGCCTTACTTCAGTATATTTTTGGATGATAGCTGTCATTTATAACTCTGCAGGTTTGTGAATTACAGTGGCCCTGAGCTCCTTTCTTCAACTCGCTTTCTTTTGAGCTGGCCGCAACACCGCAGGATGGCTTCAGGCCCTAATCTGGTTCCGGCACGGCACGCTGAGCCTTTGGTTATTTCCTCTTCCTGGTGGGAAATGAGAGTTAAATTTGCCCGTCCAGACACCTCCAGCTAGCCTCTCATTGGTTCTCGCTATTCCTGTTCATCTTCCGCAGAAATTGCAAACTGAGCCAAACAGGAGGTTAAAGGGACTGACTCTCCAAGTCGGGAGAGTGTTAGTAAAGCGTCTGGAATGTTGCACCCGAGTACCAGGGGAGGAAAACTGAGACATATTTGAACACGTCTCCCGTTCACATGGTTGATCATACTCTGGGTTCCACATGCATGTTTTAGCTGAAGGAAGAATACCTTAAACCTGGAGAGTTGAGACCCGTGGAATGGGTACCATGCAATATGACTTCAAAGGGTCTTCATTTGCTCACCAAACCTCTCCAATCCTATCACTGCTGCGTTTATGCCCCTGTACACACGCTTGATTCTCTTTTGGAGACATAGCAATCCATAGGTTTTAAGATACTTACTAGTCAGGTACATTCTTAGGCGTTTAATATGGGGTGTTGAGTCCATTTCGTTGAGCAAGGAGTAGCTCTTGTCTATTCCATATTTGGCTTAAGGAACTTTATCTGTGCTCATTTCAATCTCTGGTTTTATGCAGCACCCCAACTCACCTTTCCCCTTAAGCAAGCCTAAGTTGGTTTTCTAAATTTGAGACCCTGTTCTGTTTTGGAATGCAGTTCCTGTGTAGCCAAGTTTACATTCCGTGTATTAGTGATATCTTATGATGTTTCTTTTTCTGTGTGACTTATTTCAGTTAGAATCATCGTACCTGAATCCACTCATTATGCTGCTATGGGCCTGATGACATAGATTTCATTGCTGAGTGATACTGCATTGTACGTAAGTACCACAAGTTCTTTATCCATTTTTCACTTTCTGTGATATTGAACTTGTACGGTAAACGAGGTTCTTTTAAACGGAGGCGTCCCAAACTTTGGGGTGGCTGTGTCTTTTTGATTTTAATTTCCCTAAGCTATAGGACCATAAGTGGAAGTGCCCTAGGCTCTGTTGCTTTGTTTTTTAGATGTTTCAGGAAACACCATACACTTCTCCCGAGTGGTTGTTGGCAATTTACATCCCGCCCATCAGCATAACAAGGCTCCCAGTTCTCCATGGCCTGTCCTGCCTTTCTGGATTTTACACTTTTTTCAGATGGCCCTTTTGACCGGGGGGAAGTGACACTTCATTGTAGTGCAGATTTCCTTTGCAAGCTTGCTTGGTTGGCCAAAAAGGGCGTATGCGTTTTTTCCTGAATATATTCAGGAAAAAACGCATACGCCCTTTTTGGCCGAGTGCATCATTGTGTACGTTCTGCCTCTTTTCCTATGCTTTCAATGCAATTCCAGTCTACCTCCTGAAATCGGTTTCCTACAATTCTGCCCCGCTTTCAAGTCCTCTTGGCAGCCTTACTTCAGTCTATTTTTGGACGATAGCTGTCATTTATAACTCTGCAGGTTTGTGAATTACAGTGCCCCTGAGCTCCTTTCTTCAACTCGCTTTCTTGTGACCTGACCGCAACACCGCAGGATGGCTTCAGGCCCTAATCTGGTTCTGGACCGGCATGCTGAGCCTTTGGTTATTTCCTCTTCCTGGTGGGAAATGAGAGTTAAATTTGCCCGTCCAGACACCTCCAGCTAGCCTCTCATTGGTTCTCGCTATTCCTGTTCATCTTCCGCAGAAATTGCAAACTGGGCCAAACAGGAGGTTAAAGGCGCTGACTCTCCAAGTGGGGAGAGTGTTAGTAAAGCGTCTGGAATGTTGCACCCGAGTACCAGGGGAGGAAAACTGAGACATATTTGAACACGTCTCCCGTTCACATGGTTGATCATACTTGGGTTCCACATGCATGTTTTAGCTGAAGGAAGAATACCTTAAACCTGGAGAGTTGAGACCCGTGTAATGGGTACCATGCAATATGACTTCAAAGGGTCTTCATTTGCTCACCGAACCTCTCCAATCCTATCACTGCTGCGTTTATGCCCCTGTACACATGCTTGATTCTCTTTCGGAGACATAGCAATCCATAGGTTTTAAGATACTTACTAGTCAGGTACATTCTTAGGCCTTTAATATGCGGTGTTGAGTCCATTTCGTTGAGCAAGGAGTAGCTCTTGTCTATTCCATATTTGACTTAAGGAACTTTATCTGTGCTCATTTCAATCTCTGGTTTTATGCAGCACCCCAACTCACCTTTACCCTTAAGCAAGCATAAGTTGGTTTTCTAAATTTGAGACCCTGTTCTGTTCTGTAATTCAGTTCCTGTGTAGCCAAGTTTCCATTCCGTGTATTACTGATATCTTATGATGTTTCTTTTTCTGTGTGACTTATTTCAGTTAGAATCATCATACCTGAATCCACTCATTGTGATGCTAAGGGCCTGATGACATAGATTTCATTGCTGAGTGATATTGCTTTGTAAGTAAATACCACAACTTCTTTATCCATTTTTCACTTTCTGCGATGTTGAACTTGTACTGTAAACGAGGTTCTTGTAAACAGAGGCGTCCCAAACTTTGGGGTGGCTGTGTCTTTTTGATTTTAATTTCCCTAAGCTATAGGACCATAAGTGGCAGTGCCCTAGGCTCTGTTGCTTTGTTTTTTAGATGTTTCAGGAAACACCATACACTTCTCCCGAGTGTCTGTTGGCAATTTACATCCCGCCCATCAGCATAACAAGGCTCCCAGTTCTCCATGGCCTGTCCTGCCTTTCTGGATTTTACACTTTTTTCAGATGGCCCTTTTGACCGGGGGGAAGTGAGACTTCATTGTAGTGCAGATTTCCTTTGCAAGCTTGCTTGGTTGGCCAAAAAGGGCGTATGCGTTTTTTCCTGAATATATTCAGGAAAAAACGCATACGCCCTTTTTGGCCAAGTGCATCATTGTGGACGTTCTGCCTCTTTTCCTATGCTTTCAATGCAATTCCAGTCTACCTCCTGAAATCGGTTTCCTGCAATTCTGCCCCGCTTTCAAGTCCTCTTGGCAGCCTTACTTCAGTCTATTTTTGGACGATAGCTGTCATTTATAACTCTGCAGGTTTGTGAATTACAGTGCCCCTGAGCTCCTTTCTTCAACTCGCTTTCTTGTGACCTGGCCGCAACACCGCAGGATGGCTTCAGGCCCTAATCTGGTTCCGGTACGGCACGCTGAGCCTTTGGTTATTTCCTCTTCCTGGTGGGAAATGAGAGTTAAATTTGCCCGTCCAGACACCTCCAGCTAGCCTCTCATTGGTTCTCGCTATTCCTGTTCATCTTCCGCAGAAATTGCAAACTGTGCCAAACAGGAGGTTAAAGGCGCTGACTCTCCAAGTGGGGAGAGTGTTAGTAAAGCGTCTGGAATGTTGCACCCGAGTACCAGGGGAGGAAAACTGAGACATATTTGAACACGTCTCCCGATCACATGGTTGATCATACTCTGGGTTCCACATGCATGTTTTAGCTGAAGGAAGAATACCTAAAACCTGGGTAGTTGAAACCCGTGGAATGGGTACCATGCAATATGACTTCAAAGGGTCTTCATTTGCTCACCGAACCTCTCCAATCCTATCACTGCTGCGTTTATGCCCCTGTACACATGCTTGATTCTCTTTCGGAGACATAGCAATCCATAGGTTTTAAGATACTTACTAGTCAGGTACATTCTTAGGCGTTTAATATGCGGTGTTGAGTCCATTTCGTTGAGCAAGGAGTAGCTCTTGTCTATTCCATATTTGGCTTAAGGAACTTTATCTGTGCTCATTTCAATCTCTGGTTTTATGCAGCAACCCAACTCACCTTTCCCCTTAAGCAAGCATAAGTTGGTTTTCTAAATTTGAGAACCTGTTCTGTTTTGGAATTCAGTTCCTGTGTAGCCAAGTTTACATTCCGTGTATTAGTGATATCTTATGATGTTTCTTTTTCTGTGTGACTTATTTCAGTTAGAATCATCATACCTGAATCCACTCATTGTGATGCTAAGGGCCTGATGACATAGATTTCATTGCTGAGTGATATTGCTTTGTAAGTAAATACCACAACTTCTTTATCCATTTTTCACTTTCTGTGATGTTGAACTTGTACTGTAAACGAGGTTCTTGTAAACAGAGGCGTCCCAAACTTTGGGGTGGTTGTGTCTTTTTGATTTTAATTTCCCTAAGCTATAGGACCATAAGTGGCAGTGCCCTAGGCTCTGTTGCTTTGTTTTTTAGATGTTTCAGGAAACACCATACACTTCTCCCGAGTGTCTGTTGGCAATTTACATCCCGCCCATCAGCATAACAAGGCTCCCAGTTCTCAATAGCCTGTTGCCTTTCTGGATTTTACACTTTTTTCAGATGGCCCTTTTGACCGGGGGGAAGTGAGACTTCATTGTAGTGCAGATTTCCTTTGCAAGCTTGCTTGGTTGGCCAAAAAGGGCGTATGCGTTTTTTCCTGAATATATTCAGGAAAAAACGCATACGCCCTTTTTGTCCAATTGCATCATTGTGGACGTTCTGCCTCTTTTCCTATGCTTTCAATGCAATTCCAGTCTACCTCCTGAAATCGGTTTCCTGCAATTCTGCCCCGCTTTCAAGTCCTCTTGGCAGCCTTACTTCAGTCTATTTTTGGACCATAGCTGTCATTTATAACTCTGCAGGTTTGTGAATTACAGTGCCCCTGAGCTCCTTTCTTCAACTCGCTTTCTTGTGACCTGGCCGCAACACCGCAGGATGGCTTCAGGCCCTAATCTGGTTCTGGCACGGCATGCTGAGCCTTTGGTTAACTCCTCTTCCTGGTGGGAAATGAGAGTTAAATTTGCCCGTTCAGACACCTCCAGCTAGTCTCTCATTGGTTCTCGCTATTCCTGTTCATCTTCCGCAGAAATTGCAAACTGTGCCAAACAGGAGGTTAAAGGGACTGACTCTCCAAGTCGGGAGAGTGTTAGTAAAGCGTCTGGAATGTTGCACCCGAGTACCAGGGGAGGAAAACTGAGACATATTTGAACACGTCTCCCGTTCACATGGTTGATCATACTCTGGGTTCCACATGCATGTTTTAGCTGAAGGAAGAATACCTTAAACCTGGAGAGTTGAGACCCGTGGAATGGGTACCATGCAATATGACTTCAAAGGGTCTTCATTTGCTCACCGAACCTCTCCAATCCTATCACTGCTGCGTTTATGCCCCTGTACACACGCTTGATTCTCTTTTGGAGACATAGCAATCCATAGGTTTTAAGATACTTACTAGTCAGGTACATTCTTAGGCGTTTAATATGCGGTGTTGAGTCCATTTCGTTGAGCAAGGAGTAGCTCTTGTCTATTCCATATTTGGCTTAAGGAACTTTATCTGTGCTCATTTCAATCTCTGGTTTTATGCAGCACCCCAACTCACCTTTCCCCTTAAGCAAGCATAAGTTGGTTTTCTAAATTTGAGACACTGTTCTGTTTTGGAATGCAGTTCCTGTGTAGCCAAGTTTACATTCCGTGTATTAGTGATATCTTATGATGTTTCTTTTTCTGTGTGACTTATTTCAGTTAGAATCATCGTACCTGAATCCACTCATTATGCTGCTACGGGCCTGATGACATAGATTTCATTGCTGAGTGATACTGCATTGTACGTAAGTACCACAAGTTCTTTATCCATTTTTCACTTTCTGTGATATTGAACTTGTACGGTAAACGAAGTTCTTGTAAACGGAGGCGTCCCAAACTTTGGGGTGGCTGTGTCTTTTTGATTTTAATTTCCCTAAGCTATAGGACCATAAGTGGCAGTGCCCTAGGCTCTGTTGCTTTGGTTTTTAGATGTTTCAGGAAACACCATACACTTCTCCCGAGTGGTTGTTGGCAATTTACATCCCGCCCATCAGCATAACAAGGTTCCCAGTTCTCCATGGCCTGTCCTGCCTTTCTGGATTTTACACTTTTTTCAGATGGCCCTTTTGACCGGGGGGAAGTGAGACTTCATTGTAGTGCAGATTTCCTTTGCAAGCTTGCTTGGTTGGCCAAAAAGGGCGTATGCGTTTTTTCCTGAATATATTCAGGAAAAAACGCATACGCCCTTTTTGTCCAAGTGCATCATTGTGGACGTTCTGCCTCTTTTCCTATGCTTTCAATGCAATTCCAGTCTACCTCCTGAAATCGGTTTCCTGCAATTCTGCCCTGCTTTCAAGTCCTCTTGGCAGCCTTACTTCAGTCTATTTTTGGACGATAGCTGTCATTTATAACTCTGCAGGTTTGTGAATTACAGTGCCCCTGAGCTCCTTTCTTCAACTTGCTTTCTTGTGACCTGGCCGCAACACCGCAGGATGGCTTCAGGCCCTAATCTGGTTCCGGCCCGGCATGCTGAGCCTTTGGTTAATTCCTCTTCCTGGTGGGAAATGAGAGTTAAATTTGCCCGTCCAGACACCTCCAGCTAGCCTCTCATTGGTTCTCGCTATTCCTGTTCATCTTCCGCAGAAATTGCAAACTCGGCCAAACAGGAGGTTAAAGGGACTGACTCTCCAAGTGGGGAGAGTGTTAGTAAAGCGTCTAGAATGTTGCACCCGAGTACCAGGGGAGGAAAACTGAGACATATTTGAACACGTCTCCCGATCACATGGTTGATCATACTCTAGGTTACACATGCATGTTTTAGCTGAAGGAAGAATACCTTAAACCTGGGTAGTTGAAACCCGTGGAATGGGTACCATGCAATATGACTTCAAAGGGTCTTCATTTGCTCACCAAACCTCTCCAATCCTATCACTGCTGCGTTTATGCCCCTGTACACATGCTTGATTCTCTTTCGGAGACATAGCAATCCATAGGTTTTAAGATACTTACTAGTCAGGTACATTCTTAGGCGTTTAATATGGGGTGTTGAGTCCATTTCGTTGAGCAAGGAGTAGCTCTTGTCTATTCCATATTTGGCTTAAGGAACTTTATCTGTGCTCATTTCAATCTCTGGTTTTATGCAGCACCCCAACTCACCTTTACCCTTAAGCAAGAATAAGTTGGTTTTCTAAATTTGATTCTCTGTTCTGTTCTGTAATTCAGTTCCTGTGTAGCCAAGTTTCCATTCCGTGTATTACTGATATCTTATGATGTTTCTTTTTCTGTGTGACTTATTTCAGTTAGAATCATCATACCTGAATCCAGTCATTGTGCTGCTAAGGGCCTGATGACACAGATTTCATTGATGAGTGATATTGCTTTGTAAGTAAATACCACAACTTCTTTATCCATTTTTCACTTTCTGCGATGTTGAACTTGTACTGTAAACGAGGTTCTTGTAAACAGAGCCGTTCCAAACTTTGGGGTGGCTGTGTGTTTTTGATTTTAATTTCCCTAAGGTATAGGACCATAAGTGGAAGTGCCCTAGGTTCTGTTGCTTTGTTTTTTAGATGTTTCAGGAAACACCATACACTTCTCCCGAGTGGTTGTTGGCAATTTACATCCCGCCCATCAGCATAACAAGGCTCCCAGTTCTCCATGGCCTGTCCTGCCTTTCTGGATTTTACACTTTTTTCAGATGGCCCTTTTGACCGGGGGGAAGTGAGACTTCATTGTAGTGCAGATTTCCTTTGCAAGCTTGCTTGGTTGGCCAAAAAGGGCGTATGCGTTTTTTCCTGAATATATTCAGGAAAAAACGCATACGCCCTTTTTGGCCAAGTGCATCATTGTGGACGTTCTGCCTCTTTTCCTATGCTTTCAATGCAATTCCAGTCTACCTCCTGAAATCGGTTTCCTGCAATTCTGCCCCGCTTTCAAGTCCTCTTGGCAGCCTTACTTCAGTCTATTTTTGGACGATAGCTGTCATTTATAACTCTGCAGGTGTGTGAATTACAGTGCCCCTGAGCTCCTTTCTTCAACTCGCTTTCTTGTGAACTGGCCGCAACACCGCAGGATGGCTTCAGGCCCTAATCTGGTTCCGGTACGGCACGCTGAGCCTTTGGTTATTTCCTCTTCCTGGTGGGAAATGAGAGTTAAATTTGCCCGTCCAGACACCTCCAGCTAGCCTCTCATTGGTTCTCGCTATTCCTGTTCATCTTCCGCAGAAATTGCAAACTGGGCCAAACAGGAGGTTAAAGGCGCTGACTCTCCAAGTGGGGAGAGTGTTAGTAAAGCGTCTGGAATGTTGCACCCGAGTACCAGGGGAGGAAAACTGAGACATATTTGAACACGTCTCTCGTTCACATGGTTGATCATACTTGGGTTCCACATGCATGTTTTAGCTGAAGGAAGAATACCTTAAACTTGGAGAGTTGAGACCCGTGTAATGGGTACCATGCAATATGACTTCAAAGGGTCTTCATTTGCTCACCGAACCTCTCCAATCCTATCACTGCTGCGTTTATGCCCCTGTACACATGCTTGATTCTCTTTCGGAGACATAGCAATCCATAGGTTTTAAGATACTTACTAGTCAGGTACATTCTTAGGCGTTTAATATGCGGTTTTGAGTCCATTTCGTTGAGCAAGGAGTAGCTCTTGTCTATTCCATATTTGGCTTAAGGAACTTTATCTGTGCTCATTTCAATCTCTGGTTTTATGCAGCACCCCAACTCACCTTTACCCTTAAGCAAGCATAAGTTGGTTTTCTAAATTTGAGACCCTGTTCTGTTCTGTAATTCAGTTCCTGTGTAGCCAAGTTTACATTCCGTGTATTACTGATATCTTATGATGTTTCTTTTTCTGTGTGAATTATTTCAGTTAGAATCATCATACCTGAATCCACTCATTGTGATGCTAAGGGCCTGATGACATAGAGTTCATTGCTGAGTGATATTGCTTTGTAAGTAAATACCACAAGTTCTTTATCCATTTTTCACTTTCTGTGATGTTGAACTTGTACTGTAAACGAGGTTCTTGTAAACAGAGGCGTCCCAAACTTTGGGGTGGCTGTGTCTTTTTGATTTTAATTTCCCTAAGCTATAGGACCATAAGTGGAAGTGCCCTAGGCTCTGTTGCTTTGTTTTTTAGATGTTTCAGGAAACACCATACACTTCTCCCGAGTGTCTGTTCACAATTCACATCCCGTCCATCAGCATAACAAGGCTCCCAGTTCTCCATGGCCTGTCCTGCCTTTCTGGATTTTACACTTTTTTCAGATGGCCCTTTTGACCGGGGGGAAGTGAGACTTCATTGTAGTGCAGATTTCCTTTGCAAGCTTGCTTGGTTGGCCAAAAAGGGCGTATGCGTTTTTTCCTGAATATATTCAGGAAAAAACGCATACGCCCTTTTTGGCCAAGTGCATCATTGTGGACGTTCTGCCTCTTTTCCTATGCTTTCAATGCAATTCCAGTCTACCTCCTGAAATCGGTTTCCTGCAATTCTGCCCCGCTTTCAAGTCCTCTTGGCAGCCTTACTTCAGTCTATTTTTGGACGATAGCTGTCATTTATAACTCTGCAGGTTTGTGAATTACAGTGCCCCTGAGCTCCTTTCTTCAACTCGCTTTCTTGTGACCTGGCCGCAACACTGCAGGATGGCTTCAGGCCCTAATCTGGTTCCGGCACGGCACGCTGAGCCTTTGGTTATTTCCTCTTCCTGGTGGGAAATGAGAGTTAAATTTGCCCGTCCAGACACCTCCAGCTAGCCTCTCATTGGTTCTCGCTATTCCTGTTCATCTTCCGCAGAAATTGCAAACTGTGCCAAACAGGAGGTTAAAGGCGCTGACTCTCCAAGTGGGGAGAGTGTTAGTAAAGCGTCTGGAATGTTGCACCCGAGTACCAGGGGAGGAAAACTGAGACATATTTGAACACGTCTCCCGATCACATGGTTGGTCATACTCTGGGTTCCACATGCATGTTTTAGCTGAAGGAAGAATACCTAAAACCTGGGTAGTTGAAACCCGTGGAATGGGTACCATGCAATATGACTTCAAAGGGTCTTCATTTGCTCACCGAACCTCTCCAATCCTATCACTGCTGCGTTTATGCCCCTGTACACATGCTTGATTCTCTTTCGGAGACATAGCAATCCATAGGTTTTAAGATACTTACTAGTCAGGTACATTCTTAGGCGTTTAATATGCGGTGTTGAGTCCATTTCGTTGAGCAAGGAGTAGCTCTTGTCTATTCCATATTTGGCTTAAGGAACTTTATCTGTGCTCATTTCAATCTCTGGTTTTATGCAGCAACCCAACTCACCTTTCCCCTTAAGCAAGCATAAGTTGGTTTTCTAAATTTGAGAACCTGTTCTGTTTTGGAATTCAGTTCCTGTGTAGCCAAGTTTACATTCCGTGTATTAGTGATATCTTATGATGTTTCTTTTTCTGTGTGACTTATTTCAGTTAGAATCATCGTAC
Source organism: Delphinus delphis (assembly GCF_949987515.2). Taxonomy (NCBI): domain Eukaryota; kingdom Metazoa; phylum Chordata; class Mammalia; order Artiodactyla; family Delphinidae; genus Delphinus; species Delphinus delphis. The sequence goes on from NW_027192757.1 coordinate 629,256, forward strand.
CTGAATCCACTCATTATGCTGCTACGGGCCTGATGACATAGATTTCATTGCTGAGTGATACTGCATTGTACGTAAGTACCACAAGTTCTTTATCCATTTTTCACTTTCTGCGATGTTGAACTTGTACTGTAAACGAGGTTCTTGTAAACAGAGCCGTTCCAAACTTTGGGGTGGCTGTGTCTTTTTGATTTTAATTTCCCTAAGCTATAGGACCATAAGTGGAAGTGCCCTAGATTCTGTTGCTTTGTTTTTTAGATGTTTCAGGAAACACCATACACTTCTCCCGAGTGTCTGTTGGCAATTTACATCCCGCCCATCAGCATAACAAGGATCCCAGTTCTCAATGGCCTGTTGCCTTTCTGGATTTTACATTTTTTTCAGATGGCCCATTTGACCGGGGGGAAGTGAGACTTCATTGTAGTGCAGATTTCCTTTGCAAGCTTGCTTGGTTGGCCAAAAAGGGCGTATGCGTTTTTTCCTGAATATATTCAGGAAAAAACGCATACGCCCTTTTTGGCCAAGTGCATCATTGTGGACGTTCTGCCTCTTTTCCTATGCTTTCAATGCAATTCCAGTCTACCTCCTGAAATCGGTTTCCTGCAATTCTGCCCCGCTTTCAAGTCCTCTTGGCAGCCTTACTTCAGTCTATTTTTGGACGATAGCTGTCATTTATAACTCTGCAGGTTTGTGAATTACAGTGCCCCTGAGCTCCTTTCTTCAACTCGCTTTCTTGTGACCTGGCCGCAACACCGCAGGATGGCTTCAGGCCCTAATCTGGTTCTGGCCCGGCATGCTGAGCCTTTGGTTAATTCCTCTTCCTGGTGGGAAATAAGAGTTAAATTTGCGCGTTCAGACACCTCCAGCTAGTCTCTCATTGGTTCTCGCTATTCCTGTTCATCTTCCGCAGAAATTGCAAACTGGGCCAAACAGGAGGTTAAAGCGACTGACTCTCCAAGTCGGGAGAGTGTTAGTAAAGCGTCTGGAATGTTGCACCCGAGTACCAGGGGAGGAAAACTGAGACATATTTGAACACGTCTCCCGTTCACATGGTTGATCATACTCTGGGTTCCACATGCATGTTTTAGCTGAAGGAAGAATACCTTAAACCTGGAGAGTTGAGACCCGTGGAATGGGTACCATGCAATATGACTTCAAAGGGTCTTCATTTGCTCACCGAACCTCTCCAATCCTATCACTGCTGCGTTTATGCCCCTGTACACACGCTTGATTCTCTTTTGGAGACATAGCAATCCATAGGTTTTAAGATACTTACTAGTCAGGTACATTCTTAGGCGTTTAATATGGGGTGTTGAGTCCATTTCGTTGAGCAAGGAGTAGCTCTTGTCTATTCCATATTTGGCTTAAGGAACTTTATCTGTGCTCATTTCAATCTCTGGTTTTATGCAGCACCCCAACTCACCTTTCCCCTTAAGCAAGCATAAGTTGGTTTTCTAAATTTGAGACCCTGTTCTGTTTTGGAATGCAGTTCCTGTGTAGCCAAGTGTACATTCCGTGTATTAGTGATATCTTATGATGTTTCTTTTTCTGTGTGACTTATTTCAGTTAGAATCATCGTACCTGAATCCACTCATTATGCTGCTACGGGCCTGATGACATAGATTTCATTGCTGAGTGATACTGCATTGTACGTAAGTACCACAAGTTCTTTATCCATTTTTCACTTTCTGTGATATTGAACTTGTACGGTAAACGAGGTTCTTGTAAACGGAGGCGTCCCAAACTTTGGGGTGGCTGTGTCTTTTTGATTTTAATTTCCCTAAGCTATAGGACCATAAGTGGCAGTGCCCTAGGCTCTGTTGCTTTGGTTTTTAGATGTTTCAGGAAACACCATACACTTCTCCCGAGTGGTTGTTGGCAATTTACATCCCGCCCATCAGCATAACAAGGCTCCCAGTTCTCCATGGCCTGTCCTGCCTTTCTGGATTTTACACTTTTTTCAGATGGCCCTTTTGACCGGGGGGAAGTGAGACTTCATTGTAGTGCAGATTTCCTTTGCAAGCTTGCTTGGTTGGCCAAAAAGGGCGTATGCGTTTTTTCCTGAATATATTCAGGAAAAAACGCATACGCCCTTTTTGTCCAAGTGCATCATTGTGGACGTTCTGCCTCTTTTCCTATGCTTTCAATGCAATTCCAGTCTACCTCCTGAAATCGGTTTCCTGCAATTCTGCCCTGCTTTCAAGTCCTGTTGGCAGCCTTACTTCAGTCTATTTTTGGACGATAGCTGTCATTTATAACTCTGCAGGTTTGTGAATTACAGTGCCCCTGAGCTCCTTTCTTCAACTTGCTTTCTTGTGACCTGGCCGCAACACAGCAGGATGGCTTCAGGCCCTAATCTTGTTCCGGCACGGCACGCTGAGCCTTTGGTTATTTCCTCTTCCTGGTGGGAAATGAGAGTTAAATTTGCCCGTCCAGACACCTCCAGCTAGTCTCTCATTGGTTCTCGCTATTCCTGTTCATCTTCCGCAGAAATTGCAAACTGTGCCAAACAGGAGGTTAAAGGCGCTGACTCTCCAAGTGGGGAGAGTGTTAGTAAAGCGTCTGGAATGTTGCACCCGAGTACCAGGGGAGGAAAACTGAGACATATTTGAACACGTCTCCCGTTCACTTGGTTGATCATACTTGGGTTCCACATGCATGTTTTAGCTGAAGGAAGAATACCTTAAACCTGGAGAGTTAAGACCCGTGTAATGGGTACCATGCAATATGACTTCAAAGGGTCTTCATTTGCTCACCGAACCTCTCCAATCCTATCACTGCTGCGTTTATGTCCCTGTACACATGCTTGATTCTCTTTCGGAGACATAGCAATCCATAGGTTTTAAGATACTTACTAGTCAGGTACATTCTTAGGCGTTTAATATGCGGTGTTGAGTCCATTTCGTTGAGCAAGGAGTAGCTCTTGTCTATTCCATATTTGACTTAAGGAACTTTATCTGTGCTCATTTCAATCTCTGGTTTTATGCAGCACCCCAACTCACCTTTCCCCTTAAGGAAGCATAAGTTGGTTTTCTAAATTTGAGACCCTGTTCTGTTCTGTAATTCAGTTCCTGTGTAGCCAAGTTTACATTCCGTGTATTACTGATATCTTATGATGTTTCTTTTTCTGTGTGACTTACTTCAGTTAGAATCATCATACCTGAATCCACTCATTGTGCTGCTAAGGGCCTGATGACACAGATTTCATTGCTGAGTGATATTGCTTTGTAAGTAAATACCACAACTTCTTTATCCATTTTTCACTTTCTGCGATGTTGAACTTGTACTGTAAACGAGGTTCTTGTAAACAGAGCCGTTCCAAACTTTGGGGTGGCTGTGTCTTGTTGATTTTAATTTCCCTAAGCTATAGGACCATAAGTGGAAGTGCCCTAGGTTCTGTTGCTTTGTTTTTTAGATGTTTCAGGAAACACCATACACTTCTCCCGAGTGTCTGTTGGCAATTTACATCCCACCCATCAGCATAACAAGGCTCCCAGTTCTCCATGGCCTGTCCTGCCTTTCTGGATTTTACACTTTTTTCAGATGGCCCTTTTGACCGGGGGGAAGTGAGACTTCATTGTAGTGCAGATTTCCTTTGCAAGCTTGCTTGGTTGGCCAAAAAGGGCGTATGCGTTTTTTCCTGAATATATTCAGGAAAAAACGCATACGCCCTTTTTGGCCAAGTGCATCATTGTGGACGTTCTGCCTCTTTTCCTATGCTTTCAATGCAATTCCAGTCTACCTCCTGAAATCGGTTTCCTGCAATTCTGCCCCGCTTTCAAGTCCTCTTGGCAGCCTTACTTCAGTCTATTTTTGGACGATAGCTGTCATTTATAACTCTGCAGGTTTGTGAATTACAGTGCCCCTGAGCTCCTTTCTTCAACTCGCTTTCTTTTGAGCTGGCCGCAACACCGCAGGATGGCTTCAGGCCCTAATCTGGTTCCGGTACGGCACGCTGAGCCTTTGGTTATTTCCTCTTCCTGGTGGGAAATGAGAGTTAAATTTGCCCGTCCAGACACCTCCAGCTAGCCTCTCATCGGTTCTCGCTATTCCTGTTCATCTTCCGCAGAAATTGCAAACTGGGCCAAACAGGAGGTTAAAGGGACTGACTCTCCAAGTGGGGAGAGTGTTAGTAAAGCGTCTGGAATGTTGCACCCGAGTACCAGGGTACGAAAACTGAGACATATTTGAACACGTCTCCCGATCACATGGTTGATCATACTCTAGGTTCCACATGCATGTTTTAGCTGAAGGAAGAATACCTTAAACCTGGGTAGTTGAAACCCGTGGAAAGGGTACCATGCAATATGACTTCAAAGGGTCTTCATTTGCTCACCGAACCTCTCCAATCCTATCACTGCTGCGTTTACGCCCCTGTACACATGCTTGATTCTCTTTCGGAGACATAGCAATCCATAGGTTTTAAGATACTTACTAGTCAGGTACATTCTTAGGCGTTTAATATGGGGTGTTGAGTCCATTTCGTTGAGCAAGGAGTAGCTCTTGTCTATTCCATATTTGGCTTAAGGAACTTTATCTGTGCTCATTTCAATCTCTGGTTTTATGCAGCACCCCAACTCACCTTTACCCTTAAGCAAGAATAAGTTGGTTTTCTAAACTTGAGACCCTGTTCTGTTCTGTAATTCAGTTCCTGTGTAGCCAAGTTTACATTCCGTGTATTACTGATATCTTATGATGTTTCTTTTTCTGTGTGACTTATTTCAGTTAGAATCATCATACCTGAATCCACTCATTGTGCTGCTAAGGGCCTGATGACACAGATTTCATTGCTGAGTGATATTGCTTTGTAAGTAAATACCACAACTTCTTTATCCATTTTTCACTTTCTGCCATGTTGAACTTGTACTGTAAACGAGGTTCTTGTAAACAGAGCCGTTCCAAACTTTGGGGTGGCTGTGTCTTTTTGATTTTAATTTCCCTAAACTATAGGACCATAAGTGGAAGTGCCCTAGGTTCTGTTGCTTTGTTTTTTAGATGTTTCAGGAAACACCATACACTTCTCCCGAGTGTCTGTTGGCAGTTTACATCCCGCCCATCAGCATAACAAGGCTCCCAGTTCTCCATGGCCTGTCCTGCCTTTCTGGATTTTACACTTTTTTCAGATGGCCCTTTTGACCGGGGGGAAGTGAGACTTCATTGTAGTGCAGATTTCCTTTGCAAGCTTGCTTGGTTGGCCAAAAAGGGCGTATGCGTTTTTTCCTGAATATATTCAGGAAAAAACGCATACGCCCTTTTTGGCCAAGTGCATCATTGTGGACGTTCTGCCTCTTTTCCTATGCTTTCAATGCAATTCCAGTCTACCTCCTGAAATCGGTTTCCTGAAATTCTGCCCCGCTTTCAAGTCCTCTTGGCAGCCTTACTTCAGTCTATTTTTGGACGATAGCTGTCATTTATAACTCTGCAGGTTTGTGAATTACAGTGCCCCTGAGCTCCTTTCTTCAACTCGCTTTCTTGTGACCTGGCCGCAACACCACAGGATGGCTTCAGGCCCTAATCTGGTTCCGGCACGGCACGCTGAGCCTTTGGTTATTTCTTCTTCCTGGTGGGAAATGAGAGTTAAATTTGCCCGTCCAGACACCTCCAGCTAGCCTCTCATTGGTTCTCGCTATTCCTGTTCATCTTCCGCAGAAATTGCAAACTGGGCCAAACAGGAGGTTAAAGGCGCTGACTCTCCAAGTGGGGAGAGTGTTAGTAAAGCGTCTGGAATGTTGCACCCGAGTACCAGGGGAGGAAAACTGAGACATATTTGAACACGTCTCCCGTTCACATGGTTGATCATACTTGGGTTCCACATGCATGTTTTAGCTGAAGGAAGAATACCTTAAACCTGGAGAGTTAAGACCCGTGTAATGGGTACCATGCAATATGACTTCAAAGGGTCTTCATTTGCTCACCGAACCTCTCCAATCCTATCACTGCTGCGTTTATGCCCCTGTACACATGCTTGATTCTCTTTTGGAGACATAGCAATCCATAGGTTTTAAGATACTTACTAGTCAGGTACATTCTTAGGCGTTTAATATGCGGTGTTGAGTCCATTTCATTGAGCAAGGAGTAGCTCTTGTCTATTCCATATTTGACTTAAGGAACTTTATCTGTGCTCATTTCAATCTCTGGTTTTATGCAGCACCCCAACTCACCTTTCCCCTTAAGCAAGCTTAAGTTGGTTTTCTAAATTTGAGACCCTGTTCTGTTCTGTAATTCAGTTCCTGTGTAGCCAAGTTTACATTCCGTGTATTACTGATATCTTATGATGTTTCTTTTTCTGTGTGACTTACTTCAGTTAGAATCATCATACCTGAATCCACTCATTGTGCTGCTAAGGGCCTGATGACACAGATTTCATTGCTGAGTGATATTGCTTTGTAAGTAAATACCACAACTTCTTTATCCATTTTTCACTTTCTGCGATGTTGAACTTGTACTGTAAACGAGGTTCTTGTAAACAGAGCCGTTCCAAACTTTGGGGTGGCTGTGTCTTTTCGATTTTAATTTCCCTAAGCTATAGGACCATAAGTGGAAGTGCGCTAGGTTCTGTTGCTTTGTTTTTTAGATGTTTCAGGAAACACCATACACTTCTCCCGAGTGGTTGTTGGCAATTTACATCCCGCCCATCAGCATAACAAGGCTCCCAGTTCTCCATGGCCTGTTGCCTTTCTGGATTTTACACTTTTTTCAGATGGCCCTTTTGACCGGCGGGACGTGAGACTTCATTGTAGTGCAGATTTCCTTTGCAAGCTTGCTTGGTTGGCCAAAAAGGGCGTATGCGTTTTTTCCTGAATATATTCAGGAAAAAACGCATACGCCCTTTTTGGCCAAGTGCATCATTGTGGACGTTCTGCCTCTTTTCCTATGCTTTCAATGCAATTCCAGTCTACCTCCTGAAATTGGTTTCCTGCAATTCTGCCCCGCTTTCAAGTCCTCTTGGCAGCCTTACTTCAGTCTATTTTTGGACGATAGCTGTCATTTATAACTCTGCAGGTTTGTGAATTACAGTGCCCCTGAGCTCCTTTCTTCAACTCGCTTTCTTTTGAGCTGGCCGCAACACCGGAGGATGGCTTCAGGCCCTAATCTGGTTCCGGTACGGCACGCTGAGCCTTTGGTTATTTCCTCTTCCTGGTGGGAAATGAGAGTTAAATTTGCCCGTCCAGACACCTCCAGCTAGCCTCTCATTGGTTCTCGCTATTCCTGTTCATCTTCCGCAGAAATTGCAAACTGGGCCAAACAGGAGGTTAAAGGGACTGACTCTCCAAGTGGGGAGAGTGTTAGTAAAGCGTCTGGAATGTTGCACCCGAGTACCAGGGGAGGAAAACTGAGACATATTTCAACACGTCTCCCGATCACATGGTTGATCATACTCTAGGTTCCACATGCATGTTTTAGCTGAAGGAAGAATACCTTAAACCTGGGTAGTTGAAACCCGTGGAATGGGTACCATGCAATATGACTTCAAAGGGTCTTCATTTGCTCACCGAACCTCTCCAATCCTATCACTGCTGCGTTTACGCCCCTGTACACATGCTTGATTCTCTTTCGGAGACATAGCAATCCATAGGTTTTAAGATACTTACTAGTCAGGTACATTCTTAGGCGTTTAATATGGGGTGTTGAGTCCATTTCGTTGAGCAAGGAGTAGCTCTTGTCTATTCCATATTTGGCTTAAGGAACTTTATCTGTGCTCATTTCAATCTCTGGTTTTATGCAGCACCCCAACTCACCTTTACCCTTAAGCAAGAATAAGTTGGTTTTCTAAATTTGAGACCCAGTTCTGTTCTGTAATTCAGTTCCTGTGTAGCCAAGTTTACATTCCGTGTATTACTGATATCTTATGATGTTTCTTTTTCTGTGTGACTTATTTCAGTTAGAATCATCATACCTGAATCCACTCATTGTGCTGCTAAGGGCCTGATGACACAGATTTCATTGCTGAGTGCTATTGCTTTGTAAGTAAATACCACAACTTCTTTATCCATTTTTCACTTTCTGCGATGTTGAACTTGTACTGTAAACGAGGTTCTTGTAAACAGAGCCGTTCCAAACTTTGGGGTGGCTGTGTCTTTTTGATTTTAATTTCCCTAAGCTATAGGACCATAAGTGGAAGTGCCCTAGGTTCTGTTGCTTTGTTTTTTAGATGTTTCAGGAAACACCATACACTTCTCCCGAGTGGTTGTTGGCAATTTACATCCCGCCCATCAGCATAACAAGGCTCCCAGTTCTCCATGGCCTGTCCTGCCTTTCTGGATTTTACACTTTTTTCAGATGGCCCTTTTGACCGGGGGGAAGTGAGACTTCATTGTAGTGCAGATTTCCTTTGCAAGCTTGCTTGGTTGGCCAAAAAGGGCGTATGCGTTTTTTCCTGAATATATTCAGGAAAAAACGCATACGCCCTTTTTGGCCAAGTGCATCATTGTGGACGTTCTGCCTCTTTTCCTATGCTTTCAATGCAATTCCAGTCTACCTCCTGAAATCGGTTTCCTGCAATTCTGCCCCGCTTTCAAGTCCTCTTGGCAGCCTTACTTCAGTCTATTTTTGGACGATAGCTGTCATTTATAACTCTGCAGGTTTGTGAATTACAGTGCCCCTGAGCTCCTTTCTTCAACTCGCTTTCTTTTGAGCTGGCCGCAACACCACAGGATGGCTTCAGGCCCTAATCAGGTTCCGGTACGGCACGCTGAGCCTTTGGTTATTTCCTCTTCCTGGTGGGAAATGAGAGTTAAATTTGCCCGTCCAGACACCTCCAGCTAGCCTCTCATCGGTTCTCGCTATTCCTGTTCATCTTCCGCAGAAATTGCAAACTGGGCCAAACAGGAGGTTAAAGGGACTGACTCTCCAAGTGGGGAGAGTGTTAGTAAAGCGTCTGGAATGTTGCACCCGAGTACCAGGGGAGGAAAACTGAGACATATTTGAACACGTCTCCCGTTCACATGGTTGATCATACTTGGGTTCCACATGCATGTTTTAGCTGAAGGAAGAATACCTTAAACCTGGAGAGTTAAGACCCGTGTAATGGGTACCATGCAATATGACTTCAAAGGGTCTTCATTTGCTCACCGAACCTCTCCAATCCTATCACTGCTGCGTTTATGCCCCTGTACACATGCTTGATTCTCTTTTGGAGACATAGCAATCCATAGGTTTTAAGATACTTACTAGTCAGGTACATTCTTAGGCGTTTAATATGCGGTGTTGAGTCCATTTCATTGAGCAAGGAGTAGCTCTTGTCTATTCCATATTTGACTTAAGGAACTTTATCTGTGCTCATTTCAATCTCTGGTTTTATGCAGCACCCCAACTCACCTTTCCCCTTAAGCAAGCTTAAGTTGGTTTTCTAAATTTGAGACCCTGTTCTGTTCTGTAATTCAGTTCCTGTGTAGCCAAGTTTACATTCCGTGTATTACTGATATCTTATGATGTTTCTTTTTCTGTGTGACTTACTTCAGTTAGAATCATCATACCTGAATCCACTCATTGTGCTGCTAAGGGCCTGATGACACAGATTTCATTGCTGAGTGATATTGCTTTGTAAGTAAATACCACAACTTCTTTATCCATTTTTCACTTTCTGCGATGTTGAACTTGTACTGTAAACGAGGTTCTTGTAAACAGAGCCGTTCCAAACTTTGGGGTGGCTGTGTCTTTTCGATTTTAATTTCCCTAAGCTATAGGACCATAAGTGGAAGTGCGCTAGGTTCTGTTGCTTTGTTTTTTAGATGTTTCAGGAAACACCATACACTTCTCCCGAGTGGTTGTTGGCAATTTACATCCCGCCCATCAGCATAACAAGGCTCCCAGTTCTCCATGGCCTGTTGCCTTTCTGGATTTTACACTTTTTTCAGATGGCCCTTTTGACCGGCGGGACGTGAGACTTCATTGTAGTGCAGATTTCCTTTGCAAGCTTGCTTGGTTGGCCAAAAAGGGCGTATGCGTTTTTTCCTGAATATATTCAGGAAAAAACGCATACGCCCTTTTTGGCCAAGTGCATCATTGTGGACGTTCTGCCTCTTTTCCTATGCTTTCAATGCAATTCCAGTCTACCTCCTGAAATTGGTTTCCTGCAATTCTGCCCCGCTTTCAAGTCCTCTTGGCAGCCTTACTTCAGTCTATTTTTGGACGATAGCTGTCATTTATAACTCTGCAGGTTTGTGAATTACAGTGCCCCTGAGCTCCTTTCTTCAACTCGCTTTCTTTTGAGCTGGCCGCAACACCGGAGGATGGCTTCAGGCCCTAATCTGGTTCCGGTACGGCACGCTGAGCCTTTGGTTATTTCCTCTTCCTGGTGGGAAATGAGAGTTAAATTTGCCCGTCCAGACACCTCCAGCTAGCCTCTCATTGGTTCTCGCTATTCCTGTTCATCTTCCGCAGAAATTGCAAACTGGGCCAAACAGGAGGTTAAAGGGACTGACTCTCCAAGTGGGGAGAGTGTTAGTAAAGCGTCTGGAATGTTGCACCCGAGTACCAGGGGAGGAAAACTGAGACATATTTCAACACGTCTCCCGATCACATGGTTGATCATACTCTAGGTTCCACATGCATGTTTTAGCTGAAGGAAGAATACCTTAAACCTGGGTAGTTGAAACCCGTGGAATGGGTACCATGCAATATGACTTCAAAGGGTCTTCATTTGCTCACCGAACCTCTCCAATCCTATCACTGCTGCGTTTACGCCCCTGTACACATGCTTGATTCTCTTTCGGAGACATAGCAATCCATAGGTTTTAAGATACTTACTAGTCAGGTACATTCTTAGGCGTTTAATATGGGGTGTTGAGTCCATTTCGTTGAGCAAGGAGTAGCTCTTGTCTATTCCATATTTGGCTTAAGGAACTTTATCTGTGCTCATTTCAATCTCTGGTTTTATGCAGCACCCCAACTCACCTTTACCCTTAAGCAAGAATAAGTTGGTTTTCTAAATTTGAGACCCAGTTCTGTTCTGTAATTCAGTTCCTGTGTAGCCAAGTTTACATTCCGTGTATTACTGATATCTTATGATGTTTCTTTTTCTGTGTGACTTATTTCAGTTAGAATCATCATACCTGAATCCACTCATTGTGCTGCTAAGGGCCTGATGACACAGATTTCATTGCTGAGTGCTATTGCTTTGTAAGTAAATACCACAACTTCTTTATCCATTTTTCACTTTCTGCGATGTTGAACTTGTACTGTAAACGAGGTTCTTGTAAACAGAGCCGTTCCAAACTTTGGGGTGGCTGTGTCTTTTTGATTTTAATTTCCCTAAGCTATAGGACCATAAGTGGAAGTGCCCTAGGTTCTGTTGCTTTGTTTTTTAGATGTTTCAGGAAACACCATACACTTCTCCCGAGTGGTTGTTGGCAATTTACATCCCGCCCATCAGCATAACAAGGCTCCCAGTTCTCCATGGCCTGTCCTGCCTTTCTGGATTTTACACTTTTTTCAGATGGCCCTTTTGACCGGGGGGAAGTGAGACTTCATTGTAGTGCAGATTTCCTTTGCAAGCTTGCTTGGTTGGCCAAAAAGGGCGTATGCGTTTTTTCCTGAATATATTCAGGAAAAAACGCATACGCCCTTTTTGGCCAAGTGCATCATTGTGGACGTTCTGCCTCTTTTCCTATGCTTTCAATGCAATTCCAGTCTACCTCCTGAAATCGGTTTCCTGCAATTCTGCCCCGCTTTCAAGTCCTCTTGGCAGCCTTACTTCAGTCTATTTTTGGACGATAGCTGTCATTTATAACTCTGCAGGTTTGTGAATTACAGTGCCCCTGAGCTCCTTTCTTCAACTCGCTTTCTTTTGAGCTGGCCGCAACACCACAGGATGGCTTCAGGCCCTAATCAGGTTCCGGTACGGCACGCTGAGCCTTTGGTTATTTCCTCTTCCTGGTGGGAAATGAGAGTTAAATTTGCCCGTCCAGACACCTCCAGCTAGCCTCTCATCGGTTCTCGCTATTCCTGTTCATCTTCCGCAGAAATTGCAAACTGGGCCAAACAGGAGGTTAAAGGGACTGACTCTCCAAGTGGGGAGAGTGTTAGTAAAGCGTCTGGAATGTTGCACCCGAGTACCAGGGGAGGAAAACTGAGACATATTTGAACACGTCTCCCGTTCACATGGTTGATCATACTTGGGTTCCACATGCATGTTTTAGCTGAAGGAAGAATACCTTAAACCTGGAGAGTTAAGACCCGTGGAATGGGTACCATGCAATATGACTTCAAAGGGTCTTCATTTGCTCACCGAACCTCTCCAATCCTATCACTGCTGCGTTTATGCCCCTGTACACATGCTTGATTCTCTTTCGGAGACATAGCAATCCATAGGTTTTAAGATACTTACTAGTCAGGTACATTCTTAGGCGTTTAATGTGGGGTGTTGAGTCCATTTCGTTGAGCAAGGAGTAGCTCTTGTCTATTCCATATTTGGCTTAAGGAACTTTATCTGTGCTCATTTCAATCTCTGGTTTTATGCAGCACCCCAACTCACCTTTCCCCTTAAGCAAGCATAAGTTGGTTTTCTAAATTTGAGACCCTGTTCTGTTTTGGAATGCAGTTCCTGTGTAGCCAAGTTTACATTCCGTGTATTAGTGATGTTTCTTTTTCTGTGTGACTTATTTCAGTTAGAATCATCGTACCTGAATCCACTCATTATGCTGCTACGGGCCTGATGACATAGATTTCATTGCTGAGTGATACTGCATTGTACGTAAGTACCACAAGTTCTTTATCCATTTTTCACTTTCTGTGATATTGAACTTGTACGGTAAACGAGGTTCTTGTAAACGGAGGCGTCCCAAACTTTGGGGTGGCTGTGTCTTTTTGATTTTAATTTCCCTAAGCTATAGGACCATAAGTGGAAGTGCCCTAGGCTCTGTTGCTTTGTTTTTTAGATGTTTCAGGAAACACCATACACTTCTCCCGAGTGGTTGTTGGCAATTTACATCCCGCCCATCAGCATAACAAGGCTCCCAGTCCTCCATGGCCTGTCCTGCCTTTCTGGATTTTACACTTTTTTCAGATGGCCCTTTTGACCGGGGGGAAGTGAGACTTCATTGTAGTGCAGATTTCCTTTACAAGCTTGCTTGGTTGGCCAAAAAGGGCGTATGCGTTTTTTCCTGAATATATTCAGGAAAAAACGCATACGGCCTTTTTGGCCAAGTGCATCATTGTGGACGTTCTGCCTCTTTTCCTATGCTTTCAATGCAATTCCAGTCTACCTCCTGAAATCGGTTTCCTGCAATTCTGCCCCGCTTTCAAGTCCTCTTGGCAGCCTTACTTCAGTCTATTTTTGGACGATAGCTGTCATTTATAACTCTGCAAGTTTGTGAATTACAGTGCCCCTGAGCTCCTTTCTTCAACTCGCTTTCTTGTGAGCTGGCCGCAACACCGCAGGATGGCTTCAGGCCCTAATCTGGTTCCGGCACGGCACGCTGAGCCTTTGGTTATTTCCTCTTCCTGGTGGGAAATGAGAGTTAAATTTGCCCGTCCAGACACCTCCAGCTAGCCTCTCATTGGTTCTCGCTATTCCTGTTCATCTTCCGCAGAAATTGCAAACTGGGCCAAACAGGAGGTTAAAGGCGCTGACTCTCCAAGTGGGGAGAGTGTTAGTAAAGCGTCTGGAATGTTGCACCCGAGTACCAGGGGAGGAAAACTGAGACATATTTGAACACGTCTCCCGTTCACATGGTTGATCATACTTGGGTTCCACATGCATGTTTTAGCTGAAGGAAGAATACCTTAAACCTGGAGAGTTAAGACCCGTGTAATGGGTACCATGCAATATGACTTCAAAGGGTCTTCATTTGCTCACCGAACCTCTCCAATCCTATCACTGCTGCGTTTATGCCCCTGTACACATGCTTGATTCTATTTCGGAGACATAGCAATCCATAGGTTTTAAGATACTTACTAGTCAGGTACATTCTTAGGCGTTTAATATGCGGTGTTGAGTCCATTTCGTTGAGCAAGGAGTAGCTCTTGTCTATTCCATATTTGACTTAAGGAACTTTATCTGTGCTCATTTCAATCTCTGGTTTTATGCAGCACCCCAACTCACCTTTCCCCTTAAGCAAGCATAAGTTGGTTTTCTAAATTTGAGACCCTGTTCTGTTCTGTAATTCAGTTCCTGTGTAGCCAAGTTTACATTCCGTGTATTACTGATATCTTATGATGTTTCTTTTTCTGTGTGACTTACTTCAGTTAGAATCATCATACCTGAATCCACTCATTGTGCTGCTAAGGGCCTGATGACACAGATTTCATTGCTGAGTGATATTGCTTTGTAAGTAAATACCACAACTTCTTTATCCATTTTTCACTTTCTGCGATGTTGAACTTGTACTGTAAACGAGGTTCTTGTAAACAGAGCCGTTCCAAACTTTGGGGTGGCTGTGTCTTTTTGATTTTAATTTCCTTAAGCTATAGGACCATAAGTGGAAGTGCCCTAGGTTCTGTTGCTTTGTTTTTTAGATGTTTCAGGAAACACCATACACTTCTCCCGAGTGGTTGTTGGCAATTTACATCCCGCCCATCAGCATAACAAGGCTCCCAGTTCTCCATGGCCTGTCCTGCCTTTCTGGATTTTACACTTTTTTCAGATGGCCCTTTTGACCGGGGGGAAGTGAGACTTCATTGTAGTGCAGATTTCCTTTGCAAGCTTGCTTGGTTGGCCAAAAAGGGCGTATGCGTTTTTTCCTGAATATATTCAGGAAAAAACGCATACGCCCTTTTTGGCCAAGTGCATCATTGTGGACGTTCTGCCTCTTTTCCTATGCTTTCAATGCAATTCCAGTCTACCTCCTGAAATCGGTTTCCTGCAATTCTGCCCCGCTTTCAAGTCCTCTTGGCAGCCTTACTTCAGTCTATTTTTGGACGATAGCTGTCATTTATAACTCTGCAGGTTTGTGAATTACAGTGCCTCTGAGCTCCTTTCTTCAACTTGCTTTCTTGTGACCTGGCCGCAACACCGCAGGATGGCTTCAGGCCCTAATCTGGTTCCGGCACGGCACGCTGAGCCTTTGGTTATTTCCTCTTCCTGGTGGGAAATGAGAGTTAAATTTGCCCGTCCAGACACCTCCAGCTAGTCTCTCATTGGTTCTCGCTATTCCTGTTCATCTTCTGCAGAAATTGCAAACTGTGCCAAACAGGAGGTTAAAGGCGCTGACTCTCCAAGTGGGGAGAGTGTTAGTAAAGCGTCTGGAATGTTGCACCCGAGTACCAGGGGAGGAAAACTGAGACATATTTGAACACGTCTCCCGATCACATGGTTGATCATACTCTAGGTTCCACATGCATGTTTTAGCTGAAGGAAGAATACCTTAAACCTGGGTAGTTGAAACCTGTGGAATGGGTACCATGCAATATGACTTCAAAGGGTCTTCATTTGCTCACCGAACCTCTCCAATCCTATAACTGCTGCGTTTATGCCCCTGTACACATGCTTGATTCTCTTTCGGAGACATAGCAATCCATAGGTTTTAAGATACTTACTAGTCAGGTACATTCTTAGGCGTTTAATATGGGGTGTTGAGTCCATTTCGTTGAGCAAGGAGTAGCTCTTGTCTATTCCATATTTGGCTTAAGGAACTTTATCTGTGCTCATTTCAATCTCTGGTTTTATGCAGCACCCCAACTCACCTTTACCCTTAAGCAAGCATAAGTTGGTTCTCTAAATTTGAGACCCTGTTCTGTTCTGTAATTCAGTTCCTGTGTAGCCAAGTTTACATTCCGTGTATTACTGATATCTTATGATGTTTCTTTTTCTGTGTGACTTACTTCAGTTAGAATCATCATACCTGAATCCACTCATTGTGCTGCTAAGGGCCTGATGACACAGATTTCATTGCTGAGTGATATTGCTTTGTAAGTAAATACCACAACTTCTTTATCCATTTTTCACTTTCTGCGATGTTGAACTTGTACTGTAAACGAGGTTCTTGTAAACAGAGCCGTTCCAAACTTTGGGGTGGCTGTGTCTTTTTGATTTTAATTTCCCTAAGCTATAGGACCATAAGTGGAAGTGCCCTAGGTTCTGTTGCTTTGTATTTTAGATGTTTCAGGAAACACCATACACTTCTCCCGAGTGGTTGTTGGCAATTTACATCCCGCCCATCAGCATAACAAGGCTCCCAGTTCTCCATGGCCTGTCCTGCCTTTCTGGATTTTACACTTTTTTCAGATGGCCCTTTTGACCGGGGGGAAGTGAGACTTCATTGTAGTGCAGATTTCCTTTGCAAGCTTGCTTGGTTGGCCAAAAAGGGCGTATGCGTTTTTTCCTGAATATACTCAGGAAAAAACGCATACGCCCTTTTTGGCCAAGTGCATCATTGTGGACGTTCTGCCTCTTTTCCTATGCTTTCAATGCAATTCCAGTCTACCTCCTGAAATCGGTTTCCTGCAATTCTGCCCCGCTTTCAAGTCCTCTTGGCAGCCTTACTTCAGTCTATTTTTGGACGATAGCTGTCATTTATAACTCTGCAGGTTTGTGAATTACAGTGCCCCTGAGCTCCTTTCTTCAACTCGCTTTCTTGTGAGCTGGCCGCAACACCGCAGGATGGCTTCAGGCCCTAATCTGGTTCCGGCACGGCACGCTGAGCCTTTGGTTATTTCCTCTTCCTGGTGGGAAATGAGAGTTAAATTTGCCCGTCCAGACACCTCCAGCTAGTCTCTCATTGGTTCTCGCTATTCCTGTTCATCTTCCGCAGAAATTGCAAACTGGGCCAAACAGGAGGTTAAAGGCGCTGACTCTCCAAGTGGGGAGAGTGTTAGTAAAGCGTCTGGAATGTTGCACCCGAGTACCAGGGGAGGAAAACTGAGACATATTTGAACACGTCTCCCGTTCACATGGTTGATCATACTTGGGTTCCACATGCATGTTTTAGCTGAAGGAAGAATACCTTAAACCTGGAGAGTTAAGACCCGTGTAATGGGTACCATGCAATATGACTTCAAAGGGTCTTCATTTGCTCACCGAACCTCTCCAATCCTATCACTGCTGCGTTTATGCCCCTGTACACATGCTTGATTCTCTTTCGGAGACATAGCAATCCATAGGTTTTAAGATACTTACTAGTCAGGTACATTCTTAGGCGTTTAATATGCGGTGTTGAGTCCATTTCGTTGAGCAAGGAGTAGCTCTTGTCTATTCCATATTTGACTTAAGGAACTTTATCTGTGCTCATTTCAATCTCTGGTTTTATGCAGCACCCCAACTCACCTTTACCCTTAAGCAAGCATAAGTTGGTTTTCTAAATTTGAGACCCTGTTCTGTTCTGTAATTCAGTTCCTGTGTAGCCAAGTTTACATTCCGTGTATTACTGATATCTTATGATGTTTCTTTTTCTGTGTGACTTATTTCAGTTAGAATCATCATACCTGAATCCACTCATTGTGATGCTAAGGGCCTGATGACACAGATTTCATTGCTGAGTGATATTGCTTTGTAAGTAAATACCACAACTTCTTTATCCATTTTTCACTTTCTGCCATGTTGAACTTGTACTGTAAACGAGGTTCTTGTAAACAGAGGCCTCCCAAACTTTGGGGTGGCTGTGTCTTTTTGATTTTAATTTCCCTAAGCTATAGGACCATAAGTGGCAGTGCCCTAGGCTCTGTTGCTTTGTTTATTAGATGTTTCAGGAAACACCATACACTTCTCCCGAGTGTCTGTTGGCAATTTACATCCCGCCCATCAGCATAACAAGGCTCCCAGTTCTCCATGGCCTGTCCTGCCTTTCTGGATTTTACACTTTTTTCAGATGGCCCTTTTGACCGGGGGGAAGTGAGACTTCATTGTAGTGCAGATTTCCTTTGCAAGCTTGCTTGGTTGGCCAAAAAGGGCATATGCGTTTTTTCCTGAATATATTCAGGAAAAAACGCATACGCCCTTTTTGGCCAAGTGCATCATTGTGGACGTTCTGCCTCTTTTCCTATGCTTTCAATGCAATTCCAGTCTACCTCCTGAAATCGGTTTCCTGCAATTCTGCTCCGCTTTCAAGTCCTCTTGGCAGCCTTACTTCAGTCTATTTTTGGACGATAGCTGTCATTTATAACTCTGCAGGTTTGTGAATTACAGTGCCCCTGAGCTCCTTTCTTCAACTCGCTGTCTTGTGACCTGGCCGCAACACCGCAGGATGTCTTCAGGCCCTAATCTGGTTCCGGCCCGGCATGCTGAGCCTTTGGTTAATTCCTCTTCCTGGTGGGAAATGAGAGTTAAATTTGCCCGTCCAGACACCTCCAGCTAGCCTCTCATTGGTTCTCGCTATTCCTGTTCATCTTCCGCAGAAATTGCAAACTGGGCCAAACAGGAGGTTAAAGGGACTGACTCTCCAAGTGGGGAGAGTGTTAGTAAAGCGTCTGGAATGTTGCACCCGAGTACCAGGGTACGAAAACTGAGACATATTTGAACACGTCTCCCGATCACATGGTTGATCATACTCTAGGTTCCACATGCATGTTTTAGCTGAAGGAAGAATACCTTAAACCTGGGTAGTTGAAACCCGTGGAATGGGTACCATGCAATATGACTTCAAAGGGTCTTCATTTGCTAACCGAACCTCTCCAATCCTATCACTGCTGCGTTTATGCCCCTGTACACATGCTTGATTCTCTTTCGGAGACATAGCAATCCATAGGTTTTAAGATACTTACTAGTCAGGTACATTCTTAGGCGTTTAATATGGGGTGTTGAGTCCATTTCGTTGAGCAAGGAGTAGCTCTTGTCTATTCCATATTTGGCTTAAGGAACTTTATCTGTGCTCATTTCAATCTCTGGTTTTATGCAGCACCCCAACTCACCTTTACCCTTAAGCAAGAATAAGTTGGTTTTCTAAATTTGAGACCCTGTTCTGTTCTGTAATTCAGTTCCTGTGTAGCCAAGTTTCCATTCCGTGTATTACTGATATCTTATGATGTTTCTTTTTCTGTGTGACTTATTTCAGTTAGAATCATCATACCTGAATCCACTCATTGTGCTGCTAAGGGCCTGATGACACAGATTTCATTGCTGAGTGATATTGCTTTGCAAGTAAATACCACAACTTCTTTATCCATTTTTCACTTTCTGCGATGTTGAACTTGTACTGTAAACGAGGTTCTTGTAAACAGAGCCGTTCCAAACTTTGGGGTGGCTGTGTCTTTTTGATTTTAATTTCCCTAAGCTATAGGACCATAAGTGGAAGTGCCCTAGGTTCTGTTGCTTTGTTTTTTAGATGTTTCAGGAAACACCATACACTTCTCCCGAGTGGTTGTTGGCAATTTACATCCCGCCCATCAGCATAACAAGGCTCCCAGTTCTCCATGGCCTGTCCTGCCTTTCTGGATTTTACACTTTTTTCAGATGGCCCTTTTGACCGGGGGGAAGTGAGACTTCATTGTAGTGCAGATTTCCTTTGCAAGCTTGCTTGGTTGGCCAAAAAGGGCGTATGCGTTTTTTCCTGAATATATTCAGGAAAAAACGCATACGCCCTTTTTGGCCAAGTGCATCATTGTGGACGTTCTGCCTCTTTTCCTATGCTTTCAATGCAATTCCACTCTACCTCCTGAAATCGGTTTCCTGCAATTCTGCCCCGCTTTCAAGTCCTCTTGGCAGCCTTACTTCAGTCTATTTTTGGACGATAGCTGTCATTTATAACTCTGCAGGTTTGTGAATTACAGTGCCCCTGAGCTCCTTTCTTCAACTTGCTTTCTTGTGACCTGGCCGCAACACCGCAGGATGGCTTCAGGCCCTAATCTGGTTCCGGCCCGGCACGCTGAGCCTTTGGTTAATTCCTCTTCCTGGTGGGAAATGAGAGTAAATTTGCCCGTCCAGACACCTCCAGCTAGCCTCTCATTGGTTCTCGCTATTCCTGTTCATCTTCCGGGGAAATTGCAAACTGGGCCAAACAGGAGGTTAAAGGGACTGACTCTCCAAGTGGGGAGAGTGTTAGTAAAGCGTCTGGAATGTTGCACCCGAGTACCAGGGTACGAAAACTGAGACATATTTGAACACGTCTCCCGATCACATGGTTGATCATACTCTGGGTTCCACATGCATGTTTTAGCTGAAGGAAGAATACCTTAAACCTGGGTAGTTGAAACCCGTGTAATGGGTACCATGCAATATGATTTCAAAGGGTCTTCATTTGCTCACCGAACCTCTCCAATCCTATCACTGCTGCGTTTATGCCCCTGTACACATGCTTGATTCTCTTTCGGAGACATAGCAATCCATAGGTTTTATGATACTTACAAGTCAGGTACATTCTTAGGCGTTTAATATGCGGTGTTGAGTCCATTTCGTTGAGCAAGGAGTAGCTCTTGTCTATTCCATATTTGGCTTAAGGAACTTTATCTGTGCTCATTTCAATCTCTGGTTTTATGCAGCACCCCAACTCACCTTTCCCCTTAAGCAAGCATAAGTTGGTTTTCTAAATTTGAGACCCTGTTCTGTTCTGTAATTCAGTTCCTGTGTAGCCAAGTTTCCATTCCGTGTATTACTGATATCTTATGATGTTTCTTTTTCTGTGTGACTTATTTCAGTTAGAATCATCATACCTGAATCCACTCATTGTGCTGCTAAGGGCCTGATGACATAGATTTCATTGCTGAGTGATATTGCTTTGTAACTGAATACCACAACTTCTTTATCCATTTTTCACTTTCTGCGATGTTGAACTTGTACTGTAAACGAGGTTCTTGTAAACAGAGCCGTTCCAAACTTTGGGGTGGCTGTGTCTTTTTGATTTTAAATTCCCTAACCTATAGGACCATAAGTGGAAGTGCCCTAGGTTCTGTTGCTTTGTTTTTTAGATGTTTCAGGAAACACCATACACTTCTCCCAAGTGTCTGTTGGCAATTTACATCCCGCCCATCAGCATAACAAGGCTCCCAGTTCTCCATGGCCTGTCCTGCCTTTCTGGATTTTACACTTTTTTCAGATGGCCCTTTTGACCGGGGGGAAGTGAGACTTCATTGTAGTGCAGATTTCCTTTGCAAGCTTGCTTGGTTGGCCAAAAAGGGCGTATACGTTTTTTCCTGAATATATTCAGGAAAAAACGCATACGCCCTTTTTGGCCAAGTGCATCATTGTGGACGTTCTGCCTCTTTTCCTATGCTTTCAATGCAATTCCAGTCTACCTCCTGAAATCGGTTTCCTGCAATTCTGCCCCGCTTTCAAGTCCTCTTGGCAGCCTTACTTCAGTCTATTTTTGGACGATAGCTGTCATTTATAACTCTGCAGGTTTGTGAATTACAGTGCCCCTGAGCTCCTTTCTTCAACTCGCTTTCTTTTGAGCTGGCCGCAACACCGCAGGATGGCTTCAGGCCCTAATCTGGTTCCGGTATGGCACGCTGAGCCTTTGGTTATTTCCTCTTCCTGGTGGGAAATGAGAGTTAAATTTGCCCGTCCAGACACCTCCAGCTAGCCTCTCATTGGTTCTCGCTATTCCTGTTCATCTTCCGCAGAAATTGCAAACTGGGCCAAACAGGAGGTTAAAGGGACTGACTCTCCAAGTGGGGAGAGTGTTAGTAAAGCGTCTGGAATGTTGCACCCGAGTACCAGGGGAGGAAAACTGAGACATATTTGAACACGTCTCCCGATCACATGGTTGATCATACTCTAGGTTCCACATGCATGTTTTAGCTGAAGGAAGAATACCTTAAACCTGGGTAGTTGAAACCCGTGGAATGGGTACCATGCAATATGACTTCAAAGGGTCTTCATTTGCTCACCGAACCTCTCCAATCCTATCACTGCTGCGTTTATGCCACTGTACACATGCTTGATTCTCTTTCGGAGACATAGCAATCCATAGGTTTTAAGATACTTACAAGTCAGGTACATTCTTAGGTGTTTAATATGCGGTGTTGAGTCCATTTCGTTGAGCAAGGAGTAGCTCTTGTCTATTCCATATTTGGCTTAAGGAACTTTATCTGTGCTCATTTCAATCTCTGGTTTTATGCAGCACCCCAACTCACCTTTCCCCTTAAGCAAGCATAAGTTGGTTTTCTAAATTTGAGACCCTGTTCTGTTCTGTAATTCAGTTCCTGTGTAGCCAAGTTTCCATTCCGTGTATTACTGATATCTTATGATGTTTCTTTTTCTGTGTGACTTATTTCAGTTAGAATCATCATACCTGAATCCACTCATTGTGCTGCTAAGGGCCTGATGACATAGATTTCATTGCTGAGTGATATTGCTTTGTAAGTGAATACCACAACTTCTTTATCCATTTTTCCCTTTCTGCGATGTTGAACTTGTACTGTAAACGAGGTTCTTGTAAACAGAGCCGTTCCAAACTTTGGGGTGGCTGGGTCTTTTTCATTTTAATTTCCCTAAGCTATAGGACCATAAGTGGCAGTGCCCTAGGCTCTGTTGCTTTGTTTTTTAGATGTTTCAGGAAACACCATACACTTCTCCCAAGTGTCTGTTGGCAATTTACATCCCGCCCATCAACATAACAAGGCTCCCAGTTCTCAATGGCATGTTGCCTTTCTGGATTTTACACTTTTTTCAGATGGCCCTTTTGACCGGGGGGAAGTGAGACTTCATTGTAGTGCAGATTTCCTTTGCAAGCTTGCTTGGTTGGCCAAAAAGGGCGTATGCGTTTTTTCCTGAATATATTCAGGAAAAAACGCATACGCCCTTTTTGGCCAAGTGCATCATTGTGGACGTTCTGCCTCTTTTCCTATGCTTTCAATGCAATTCCAGTCTACCTCCTGAAATCGGTTTCCTGCAATTCTGCCCCGCTTTCAAGTCCTCTTGGCAGCCTTACTTCAGTCTATTTTTGGACGATAGCTGTCATTTATAACTCTGCAGGTTTGTGAATTACAGTGCCCCTGAGCTCCTTTCTTCAACTCGCTTTCTTGTGACCTGGCCGCAACACCGCAGGATGGCTTCAGGCCCTAATCTGGTTCCGGCCCGGCATGCTGAGCCTTTGGTTAATTCCTCTTCCTGGTGGGAAATGAGAGTTAAATTTGCCCGTCCAGACACCTCCAGCTAGCCTCTCATTGGTTCTCACTATTCCTGTTCATCTTCCGCAGAAATTGCAAACTGGGCCAAACAGGAGGTTAAAGGGACTGACTCTGCAAGTGGGGAGAGTGTTAGTAAAGCGTCTGGAATGTTGCACCCGAGTACCAGGGGAGGAAAACTGAGACATATTTGAACACGTCTCCCGATCACATGGTTGATCATACTCTAGGTTCCACATGCATGTTTTAGCTGAAGGAAGAATACCTTAAACCTGGGTAGTTGAAACCCGTGGAATGGGTACCATGCAATATGACTTCAAAGGGTCTTCATTTGCTCACCGAACCTCTCCAATCCTATCACTGCTGCGTTTATGCCCCTGTACACATGCTTGATTCTCTTTCGGAGACATAGCAATCCATAGGTTTTAAGATACTTACAAGTCAGGTACATTCTTAGGCGTTTAATATGCGGTGTTGAGTCCATTTCGTTGAGCAAGGAGTAGCTCTTGTCTATTCCATATTTGGCTTAAGGAACTTTATCTGTGCTCATTTCAATCTCTGGTTTTATGCAGCAACCGAACTCACCTTTACCCTTAAGCAAGCATAAGTTGGTTTTCTAAATTTGAGACCCTGTTCTGTTCTGTAATTCAGTTCCTGTGTAGCCAAGTTTCCATTCTGTGTATTACTGATATCTTATGATGTTTCTTTTTCTGTGTGACTTATTTCAGTTAGAATCATCATACCTGAATCCACTCATTGTGCTGCTAAGGGCCTGATGACACAGATTTCATTGCTGAGTGATATTGCTTTGTAAGTAAATACCACAACTTCTTTATCCATTTTTCACTTTCTGCGATGTTGAACTTGTACTGTAAACGAGGTTCTTGTAAACAGAGCCGTTCCAAACTTTGGGGTGGCTGTGTCTTTTTGATTTTAATTTCCCTAAGCTATAGGACCATAAGTGGAAGTGCCCTAGGTTCTGTTGCTTTGTATTTTAGATGTTTCAGGAAACACCATACACTTCTCCCGAGTGGTTGTTGGCAATTTACATCCCGCCCATCAGCATAACAAGGCTCCCAGTTCTCCATGGCCTGTCCTGCCTTTCTGGATTTTACACTTTTTTCAGATGGCCCTTTTGACCGGGGGGAAGTGAGACTTCATTGTAGTGCAGATTTCCTTTGCAAGCTTGCTTGGTTGGCCAAAAAGGGCGTATGCGTTTTTTCCTGAATATACTTAGGAAAAAACGCATACGCCCTTTTTGGCCAAGTGCATCATTGTGGACGTTCTGCCTCTTTTCCTATGCTTTCAATGCAATTCCAGTCTACCTCCTGAAATCGGTTTCCTGCAATTCTGCCCCGCTTTCAAGTCCTCTTGGCAGCCTTACTTCAGTCTATTTTTGGACGATAGCTGTCATTTATAACTCTGCAGGTTTGTGAATTACAGTGCCCCTGAGCTCCTTTCTTCAACTCGCTTTCTTGTGAGCTGGCCGCAACACCGCAGGATGGCTTCAGGCCCTAATCTGGTTCCGGCACGGCACGCTGAGCCTTTGGTTATTTCCTCTTCCTGGTGGGAAATGAGAGTTAAATTTGCCCGTCCAGACACCTCCAGCTAGTCTCTCATTGGTTCTCGCTATTCCTGTTCATCTTCCGCAGAAATTGCAAACTGGGCCAAACAGGAGGTTAAAGGCGCTGACTCTCCAAGTGGGGAGAGTGTTAGTAAAGCGTCTGGAATGTTGCACCCGAGTACCAGGGGAGGAAAACTGAGACATATTTGAACACGTCTCCCGTTCACATGGTTGATCATACTTGGGTTCCACATGCATGTTTTAGCTGAAGGAAGAATACCTTAAACCTGGAGAGTTAAGACCCGTGTAATGGGTACCATGCAATATGACTTCAAAGGGTCTTCATTTGCTCACCGAACCTCTCCAATCCTATCACTGCTGCGTTTATGCCCCTGTACACATGCTTGATTCTCTTTCGGAGACATAGCAATCCATAGGTTTTAAGATACTTACTAGTCAGGTACATTCTTAGGCGTTTAATATGCGGTGTTGAGTCCATTTCGTTGAGCAAGGAGTAGCTCTTGTCTATTCCATATTTGACTTAAGGAACTTTATCTGTGCTCATTTCAATCTCTGGTTTTATGCAGCACCCCAACTCACCTTTACCCTTAAGCAAGCATAAGTTGGTTTTCTAAATTTGAGACCCTGTTCTGTTCTGTAATTCAGTTCCTGTGTAGCCAAGTTTACATTCCGTGTATTACTGATATCTTATGATGTTTCTTTTTCTGTGTGACTTATTTCAGTTAGAATCATCATACCTGAATCCACTCATTGTGATGCTAAGGGCCTGATGACACAGATTTCATTGCTGAGTGATATTGCTTTGTAAGTAAATACCACAACTTCTTTATCCATTTTTCACTTTCTGCCATGTTGAACTTGTACTGTAAACGAGGTTCTTGTAAACAGAGGCCTCCCAAACTTTGGGGTGGCTGTGTCTTTTTGATTTTAATTTCCCTAAGCTATAGGACCATAAGTGGCAGTGCCCTAGGCTCTGTTGCTTTGTTTATTAGATGTTTCAGGAAACACCATACACTTCTCCCGAGTGTCTGTTGGCAATTTACATCCCGCCCATCAGCATAACAAGGCTCCCAGTTCTACATGGCCTGTCCTGCCTTTCTGGATTTTACACTTTTTTCAGATGGCCCTTTTGACCGGGGGGAAGTGAGACTTCATTGTAGTGCAGATTTCCTTTGCAAGCTTGCTTGGTTGGCCAAAAAGGGCATATGCGTTTTTTCCTGAATATATTCAGGAAAAAACGC
The DNA here is from genome assembly GCF_949987515.2 of Delphinus delphis. Lineage (NCBI taxonomy): Eukaryota > Metazoa > Chordata > Mammalia > Artiodactyla > Delphinidae > Delphinus > Delphinus delphis. The sequence goes on from NW_027192757.1 coordinate 655,014, forward strand.
ATACGCCCTTTTTGGCCAAGTGCATCATTGTGGACGTTCTGCCTCTTTTCCTATGCTTTCAATGCAATTCCAGTCTACCTCCTGAAATCGGTTTCCTGCAATTCTGCTCCGCTTTCAAGTCCTCTTGGCAGCCTTACTTCAGTCTATTTTTGGACGATAGCTGTCATTTATAACTCTGCAGGTTTGTGAATTACAGTGCCCCTGAGCTCCTTTCTTCAACTCGCTGTCTTGTGACCTGGCCGCAACACCGCAGGATGTCTTCAGGCCCTAATCTGGTTCCGGCCCGGCATGCTGAGCCTTTGGTTAATTCCTCTTCCTGGTGGGAAATGAGAGTTAAATTTGCCCGTCCAGACACCTCCAGCTAGCCTCTCATTGGTTCTCGCTATTCCTGTTCATCTTCCGCAGAAATTGCAAACTGGGCCAAACAGGAGGTTAAAGGGACTGACTCTCCAAGTGGGGAGAGTGTTAGTAAAGCGTCTGGAATGTTGCACCCGAGTACCAGGGTACGAAAACTGAGACATATTTGAACACGTCTCCCGATCACATGGTTGATCATACTCTAGGTTCCACATGCATGTTTTAGCTGAAGGAAGAATACCTTAAACCTGGGTAGTTGAAACCCGTGGAATGGGTACCATGCAATATGACTTCAAAGGGTCTTCATTTGCTAACCGAACCTCTCCAATCCTATCACTGCTGCGTTTATGCCCCTGTACACATGCTTGATTCTCTTTCGGAGACATAGCAATCCATAGGTTTTAAGATACTTACTAGTCAGGTACATTCTTAGGCGTTTAATATGGGGTGTTGAGTCCATTTCGTTGAGCAAGGAGTAGCTCTTGTCTATTCCATATTTGGCTTAAGGAACTTTATCTGTGCTCATTTCAATCTCTGGTTTTATGCAGCACCCCAACTCACCTTTACCCTTAAGCAAGAATAAGTTGGTTTTCTAAATTTGAGACCCTGTTCTGTTCTGTAATTCAGTTCCTGTGTAGCCAAGTTTCCATTCCGTGTATTACTGATATCTTATGATGTTTCTTTTTCTGTGTGACTTATTTCAGTTAGAATCATCATACCTGAATCCACTCATTGTGCTGCTAAGGGCCTGATGACACAGATTTCATTGCTGAGTGATATTGCTTTGCAAGTAAATACCACAACTTCTTTATCCATTTTTCACTTTCTGCGATGTTGAACTTGTACTGTAAACGAGGTTCTTGTAAACAGAGCCGTTCCAAACTTTGGGGTGGCTGTGTCTTTTTGATTTTAATTTCCCTAAGCTATAGGACCATAAGTGGAAGTGCCCTAGGTTCTGTTGCTTTGTTTTTTAGATGTTTCAGGAAACACCATACACTTCTCCCGAGTGGTTGTTGGCAATTTACATCCCGCCCATCAGCATAACAAGGCTCCCAGTTCTCCATGGCCTGTCCTGCCTTTCTGGATTTTACACTTTTTTCAGATGGCCCTTTTGACCGGGGGGAAGTGAGACTTCATTGTAGTGCAGATTTCCTTTGCAAGCTTGCTTGGTTGGCCAAAAAGGGCGTATGCGTTTTTTCCTGAATATATTCAGGAAAAAACGCATACGCCCTTTTTGGCCAAGTGCATCATTGTGGACGTTCTGCCTCTTTTCCTATGCTTTCAATACAATTCCACTCTACCTCCTGAAATCGGTTTCCTGCAATTCTGCCCCGCTTTCAAGTCCTCTTGGCAGCCTTACTTCAGTCTATTTTTGGACGATAGCTGTCATTTATAACTCTGCAGGTTTGTGAATTACAGTGCCCCTGAGCTCCTTTCTTCAACTCGCTTTCTTGTGACCTGGCCGCAACACCGCAGGATGGCTTCAGGCCCTAATCTGGTTCCGGCCCGGCATGCTGAGCCTTTGGTTAATTCCTCTTCCTGGTGGGAAATGAGAGTAAATTTGCCCGTCCAGACACCTCCAGCTAGCCTCTCATTGGTTCTCGCTATTCCTGTTCATCTTCCGGGGAAATTACAAACTGGGCCAAACAGGAGGTTAAAGGGACTGACTCTCCAAGTGGGGAGAGTGTTAGTAAAGCGTCTGGAATGTTGCACCCGAGTACCAGGGTACGAAAACTGAGACATATTTGAACACGTCTCCCGATCACATGGTTGATCATACTCTGGGTTCCACATGCATGTTTTAGCTGAAGGAAGAATACCTTAAACCTGGGTAGTTGAAACCCGTGGAATGGGTACCATGCAATATGATTTCAAAGGGTCTTCATTTGCTCACCGAACCTCTCCAATCCTATCACTGCTGCGTTTATGCCCCTGTACACATGCTTGATTCTCTTTTGGAGACATAGCAATCCATAGGTTTTATGATACTTACAAGTCAGGTACATTCTTAGGCGTTTAATATGCGGTGTTGAGTCCATTTCGTTGAGCAAGGAGTAGCTCTTGTCTATTCCATATTTGGCTTAAGGAACTTTATCTGTGCTCATTTCAATCTCTGGTTTTATGCAGCACCCCAACTCACCTTTACCCTTAAGCAAGCATAAGTTGGTTTTCTAAATTTGAGACCCTGTTCTGTTCTGTAATTCAGTTCCTGTGTAGCCAAGTTTCCATTCCGTGTATTACTGATATCTTATGATGTTTCTTTTTCTGTGTGACTTATTTCAGTTAGAATCATCATACCTGAATCCACTCATTGTGCTGCTAAGGGCCTGATGACATAGATTTCATTGCTGAGTGATATTGCTTTGTAACTGAATACCACAACTTCTTTATCCATTTTTCACTTTCTGCGATGTTGAACTTGTACTGTAAACGAGGTTCTTGTAAACAGAGCCGTTCCAAACTTTGGGGTGGCTGTGTCTTTTTGATTTTAAATTCCCTAAGCTATAGGACCATAAGTGGAAGTGCCCTAGGCTCTGTTGCTTTGTTTTTTAGATGTTTCAGGAAACACCATACACTTCTCCCAAGTGTCTGTTGGCAATTTACATCCCGCCCATCAGCATAACAAGGCTCCCAGTTCTCAATGGCCTGTTGCCTTTCTGGATTTTACACTTTTTTCAGATGGCCCTTTTGACCGGGGGGAAGTGAGACTTCATTGTAGTGCAGATTTCCTTTGCAAGCTTGCTTGGTTGGCCAAAAAGGGCGTATGCGTTTTTTCCTGAATATATTCAGGAAAAAACGCATACGCCCTTTTTGGCCAAGTGCATCATTGTGGACGTTCTGCCTCTTTTCCTATGCTTTCAATGCAATTCCAGTCTACCTCCTGAAATCGGTTTCCTGCAATTCTGCCCCGCTTTCAAGTCCTCTTGGCAGCCTTACTTCAGTCTATTTTTGGACGATAGCTGTCATTTATAACTCTGCAGGTGTGTGAATTACAGTGCCCCTGAGCTCCTTTCTTCAACTTGCTTTCTTGTGACCTGGCCGCAACACCGCAGGATGGCTTCAGGCCCTAATCTGGTTCCGGCACGGCACGCTTAGCCTTTGGTTATTTCCTCTTCCTGGTGGGAAATGAGAGTTAAATTTGCCCGTCCAGACACCTCCAGCTAGTCTCTCATTGGTTCTCGCTATTCCTGTTCATCTTCCGCAGAAATTGCAAACTGGGCCAAACAGGAGGTTAAAGGTGCTGACTCTCCAAGTGGGGAGAGTGTTAGTAAAGCGTCTGGAATGTTGCACCCGAGTACCAGGGGAGGAAAACTGAGACATATTTGAACACGTCTCCCGTTCACATGGTTGATCATACTTGGGTTCCACATGCATGTTTTAGCTGAAGGAAGAATACCTTAAACCTGGAGAGTTAAGACCCGTGTAATGGGTACCATGCAATATGACTTCAAAGGGTCTTCATTTGCTCACCGAACCTCTCCAATCCTATCACTGCTGCGTTTATGCCCCTGTACACATGCTTCATTCTCTTTCGGAGACATAGCAATCCATAGGTTTTAAGATACTTACTAGTCAGGTACATTCTTAGGCGTTTAATATGCGGTGTTGAGTCCATTTCGTTGAGCAAGGAGTAGCTCTTGTCTATTCCATATTTGACTTAAGGAACTTTATCTGTGCTCATTTCAATCTCTGGTTTTATGCAGCACCCCAACTCACCTTTCCCCTTAAGCAAGCATAAGTTGGTTTTCTAAATTTGAGACCCTGTTCTGTTCTGTAATTCAGTTCCTGTGTAGCCAAGTTTACATTCCGTGTATTACTGATATCTTATGATGTTTCTTTTTCTGTGTGACTTACTTCAGTTAGAATCATCATACCTGAATCCACTCATTGTGCTGCTAAGGGCCTGATGACACAGATTTCATTGCTGAGTGATATTGCTTTGTAAGTAAATACCACAACTTCTTTATCCATTTTTCACTTTCTGCGATGTTGAACTTGTACTGTAAACGAGGTTCTTGTAAACAGAGCCGTTCCAAACTTTGGGGTGGCTGTGTCTTTTTGATTTTAATTTCCCTAACCTATAGGACCATAAGTGGAAGTGCCCTAGGTTCTGTTGCTTTGTTTTTTAGATGTTTCAGGAAACACCATACACTTCTCCCAAGTGTCTGTTGGCAATTTACATCCCGCCCATCAGCATAACAAGGCTCCCAGTTCTCCATGGCCTGTCCTGCCTTTCTGGATTTTACACTTTTTTCAGATGGCCCTTTTGACCGGGGGGAAGTGAGACTTCATTGTAGTGCAGATTTCCTTTGCAAGCTTGCTTGGTTGGCCAAAAAGGGCGTATACGTTTTTTCCTGAATATATTCAGGAAAAAACGCATACGCCCTTTTTGGCCAAGTGCATCATTGTGGACGTTCTGCCTCTTTTCCTATGCTTTCAATGCAATTCCAGTCTACCTCCTGAAATCGGTTTCCTGCAATTCTGCCCCGCTTTCAAGTCCTCTTGGCAGCCTTACTTCAGTCTATTTTTGGACGATAGCTGTCATTTATAACTCTGCAGGTTTGTGAATTACAGTGCCCCTGAGCTCCTTTCTTCAACTCGCTTTCTTTTGAGCTGGCCGCAACACCGCAGGATGGCTTCAGGCCCTAATCTGGTTCCGGTATGGCACGCTGAGCCTTTGGTTATTTCCTCTTCCTGGTGGGAAATGAGAGTTAAATTTGCCCGTCCAGACACCTCCAGCTAGCCTCTCATTGGTTCTCGCTATTCCTGTTCATCTTCCGCAGAAATTGCAAACTGGGCCAAACAGGAGGTTAAAGGGACTGACTCTCCAAGTGGGGAGAGTGTTAGTAAAGCGTCTGGAATGTTGCACCCGAGTACCAGGGGAGGAAAACTGAGACATATTTGAACACGTCTCCCGATCACATGGTTGATCATACTCTAGGTTCCACATGCATGTTTTAGCTGAAGGAAGAATACCTTAAACCTGGGTAGTTGAAACCCGTGGAATGGGTACCATGCAATATGACTTCAAAGGGTCTTCATTTGCTCACCGAACCTCTCCAATCCTATCACTGCTGCGTTTATGCCACTGTACACATGCTTGATTCTCTTTCGGAGACATAGCAATCCATAGGTTTTAAGATACTTACAAGTCAGGTACATTCTTAGGTGTTTAATATGCGGTGTTGAGTCCATTTCGTTGAGCAAGGAGTAGCTCTTGTCTATTCCATATTTGGCTTAAGGAACTTTATCTGTGCTCATTTCAATCTCTGGTTTTATGCAGCACCCCAACTCACCTTTCCCCTTAAGCAAGCATAAGTTGGTTTTCTAAATTTGAGACCCTGTTCTGTTCTGTAATTCAGTTCCTGTGTAGCCAAGTTTCCATTCCGTGTATTACTGATATCTTATGATGTTTCTTTTTCTGTGTGACTTATTTCAGTTAGAATCATCATACCTGAATCCACTCATTGTGCTGCTAAGGGCCTGATGACATAGATTTCATTGCTGAGTGATATTGCTTTGTAAGTGAATACCACAACTTCTTTATCCATTTTTCCCTTTCTGCGATGTTGAACTTGTACTGTAAACGAGGTTCTTGTAAACAGAGCCGTTCCAAACTTTGGGGTGGCTGGGTCTTTTTCATTTTAATTTCCCTAAGCTATAGGACCATAAGTGGCAGTGCCCTAGGCTCTGTTGCTTTGTTTTTTAGATGTTTCAGGAAACACCATACACTTCTCCCAAGTGTCTGTTGGCAATTTACATCCCGCCCATCAACATAACAAGGCTCCCAGTTCTCAATGGCATGTTGCCTTTCTGGATTTTACACTTTTTTCAGATGGCCCTTTTGACCGGGGGGAAGTGAGACTTCATTGTAGTGCAGATTTCCTTTGCAAGCTTGCTTGGTTGGCCAAAAAGGGCGTATGCGTTTTTTCCTGAATATATTCAGGAAAAAACGCATACGCCCTTTTTGGCCAAGTGCATCATTGTGGACGTTCTGCCTCTTTTCCTATGCTTTCAATGCAATTCCAGTCTACCTCCTGAAATCGGTTTCCTGCAATTCTGCCCCGCTTTCAAGTCCTCTTGGCAGCCTTACTTCAGTCTATTTTTGGACGATAGCTGTCATTTATAACTCTGCAGGTTTGTGAATTACAGTGCCCCTGAGCTCCTTTCTTCAACTCGCTTTCTTGTGACCTGGCCGCAACACCGCAGGATGGCTTCAGGCCCTAATCTGGTTCCGGCCCGGCATGCTGAGCCTTTGGTTAATTCCTCTTCCTGGTGGGAAATGAGAGTTAAATTTGCCCGTCCAGACACCTCCAGCTAGCCTCTCATTGGTTCTCACTATTCCTGTTCATCTTCCGCAGAAATTGCAAACTGGGCCAAACAGGAGGTTAAAGGGACTGACTCTGCAAGTGGGGAGAGTGTTAGTAAAGCGTCTGGAATGTTGCACCCGAGTACCAGGGGAGGAAAACTGAGACATATTTGAACACGTCTCCCGATCACATGGTTGATCATACTCTAGGTTCCACATGCATGTTTTAGCTGAAGGAAGAATACCTTAAACCTGGGTAGTTGAAACCCGTGGAATGGGTACCATGCAATATGACTTCAAAGGGTCTTCATTTGCTCACCGAACCTCTCCAATCCTATCACTGCTGCGTTTATGCCCCTGTACACATGCTTGATTCTCTTTCGGAGACATAGCAATCCATAGGTTTTAAGATACTTACAAGTCAGGTACATTCTTAGGCGTTTAATATGCGGTGTTGAGTCCATTTCGTTGAGCAAGGAGTAGCTCTTGTCTATTCCATATTTGGCTTAAGGAACTTTATCTGTGCTCATTTCAATCTCTGGTTTTATGCAGCAACCGAACTCACCTTTACCCTTAAGCAAGCATAAGTTGGTTTTCTAAATTTGAGACCCTGTTCTGTTCTGTAATTCAGTTCCTGTGTAGCCAAGTTTCCATTCTGTGTATTACTGATATCTTATGATGTTTCTTTTTCTGTGTGACTTATTTCAGTTAGAATCATCATACCTGAATCCACTCATTGTGCTGCTAAGGGCCTGATGACACAGATTTCATTGCTGAGTGATATTGCTTTGTAAGTAAATACCACAACTTCTTTATCCATTTTTCACTTTCTGCGATGTTGAACTTGTACTGTAAACGAGGTTCTTGTAAACAGAGCCGTTCCAAAGTTTGGGGTGGCTGTGTCTTTTTGATTTTAATTTCCCTAAGCTATAGGACCATAAGTGGAAGTGCCCTAGGTTCTGTTGCTTTGTTTTTTAGATGTTTCAGGAAACACCATACACTTCTCCCGAGTGGTTGTTGGCAATTTACATCCCGCCCATCAGCATAACAAGGCTCCCAGTTCTCCATGGCCTGTCCTGCCTTTCTGGATTTTACACTTTTTTCAGATGGCCCTTTTGACCGGGGGGAAGTGAGACTTCATTGTAGTGCAGATTTCCTTTGCAAGCTTGCTTGGTTGGCCAAAAAGGGCGTATGCGTTTTTTCCTGAATATATTCAGGAAAAAACGCATACGCCCTTTTTGGCCAAGTGCATCATTGTGGACGTTCTGCCTCTTTTCCTATGCTTTCAATGCAATTCCAGTCTACCTCCTGAAATCGGTTTCCTGCAATTCTGCCCCGCTTTCAAGTCCTCTTGGCAGCCTTACTTCAGTCTATTTTTGGACGATAGCTGTCATTTATAACTCTGCAGGTTTGTGAATTACAGTGCCCCTGAGCTCCTTTCTTCAACTCGCTTTGTTGTGACCTGGCCGCAACACCGCAGGATGGCTTCAGGCCCTAATCTGGTTCCGGCCCGGCATGCTGAGCCTTTGGTTAATTCCTCTTCCTGGTGGGAAATGAGAGTAAATTTGCCCGTCCAGACACCTCCAGCTAGCCTCTCATTGGTTCTCGCTATTCCTGTTCATCTTCCGGGGAAATTACAAACTGGGCCAAACAGGAGGTTAAAGGGACTGACTCTCCAAGTGGGGAGAGTGTTAGTAAAGCGTCTGGAATGTTGCACCCGAGTACCAGGGTACGAAAACTGAGACATATTTGAACACGTCTCCCGATCACATGGTTGATCATACTCTGGGTTCCACATGCATGTTTTAGCTGAAGGAAGAATACCTTAAACCTGGGTAGTTGAAACCCGTGGAATGGGTACCATGCAATATGACTTCAAAGGGTCTTCATTTGCTCACCGAACCTCTCCAATCCTATCACTGCTGCGTTTATGCCCCTGTACACATGCTTGATTCTCTTTTGGAGACATAGCAATCCATAGGTTTTATGATACTTACAAGTCAGGTACATTCTTAGGCGTTTAATATGCGGTGTTGAGTCCATTTCGTTGAGCAAGGAGTAGCTCTTGTCTATTCCATATTTGACTTAAGGAACTTTATCTGTGCTCATTTCAATCTCTGGTTTTATGCAGCACCCCAACTCACCTTTCCCCTTAAGCAAGCATAAGTTGGTTTTCTAAATTTGAGACCCTGTTCTGTTCTGTAATTCAGTTCCTGTGTAGCCAAGTTTACATTCCGTGTATTACTGATATCTTATGATGTTTCTTTTTCTGTGTGACTTACTTCAGTTAGAATCATCATAACTGAATCCACTCATTGTGCTGCTAAGGGCCTGATGACACAGATTTCATTGCTGAGTGATATTGCTTTGTAAGTAAATACCACAACTTCTTTATCCATTTTTCACTTTCTGCGATGTTGAACTTGTACTGTAAACGAGGTTCTTGTAAACAGAGCCGTTCCAAACTTTGGGGTGGCTGTGTCTTTTTGATTTTAATTTCCCTAAGCTATAGGATCATAAGTGGAAGTGCCCTAGGTTCTGTTGCTTTGTTTTTTAGATGTTTCAGGAAACACCATACACTTCTCCCAAGTGTCTGTTGGCAATTTACATCCCGCCCATCAGCATAACAAGGCTCCCAGTTCTCCATGGCCTGTCCTGCCTTTCTGGATTTTACACTTTTTTCAGATGGCCCTTTTGACCGGGGGGAAGTGAGACTTCATTGTAGTGCAGATTTCCTTTGCAAGCTTGCTTGGTTGGCCAAAATGGGCGTATGCGTTTTTTCCTGAATATATTCAGGAAAAAACGCATACGCCATTTTTGGCCAAGTGCATCATTGTGGACGTTCTGCCTCTTTTCCTATGCTTTCAATGCAATTCCAGTCTACCTCCTGAAATCGGTTTCCTGCAATTCTGCCCCGCTTTCAAGTCCTCTTGGCAGCCTTACTTCAGTCTATTTTTGGACGATAGCTGTCATTTATAACTCTGCAGGTTTGTGAATTACAGTGTCCCTGAGCTCCTTTCTTCAACTCGCTTTCTTTTGAGCTGGCCGCAACACCGCAGGATGGCTTCAGGCCCTAATCTGGTTCCGGTATGGCACGCTGAGCCTTTGGTTATTTCCTCTTCCTGGTGGGAAATGAGAGTTAAATTTGCCCGTCCAGACACCTCCAGCTAGCCTCTCATTGGTTCTCGCTATTCCTGTTCATCTTCCGCAGAAATTGCAAACTGTGCCAAACAGGAGGTTAAAGGCGCTGACTCTCCAAGTGGGGAGAGTGTTAGTAAAGCGTCTGGAATGTTGCACCCGAGTACCAGGGGAGGAAAACTGAGACATATTTGAACACGTCTCCCGTTCACATGGTTGATCATACTTGGGTTCCACATGCATGTTTTAGCTGAAGGAAGAATACCTTAAACCTGGAGAGTTGAGACCCGTGTAATGGGTACCATGCAATATGACTTCAGAGGGTCTTCATTTGCTCACCGAACCTCTCCAATCCTATCACTGCTGCGTTTATGCCCCTGTACACATGCTTGATTCTCTTTTGGAGACATAGCAATCCATAGGTTTTACGATACTTACTAGTCAGGTACATTCTTAGGCGTTTAATATGCGGTGTTGAGTCCATTTCGTTGAGCAAGGAGTAGCTCTTGTCTATTCCATATTTGACTTAAGGAACTTTATCTGTGCTCATTTCAATCTCTGGTTTTATGCAGCACCCCACTCACCTTTACCCTTAAGCAAGCATAAGTTGGTTTTCTAAATTTGAGACCCTGTTCTGTTCTGTAATTCAGTTCCTGTGTAGCCAAGTTTCCATTCCGTGTATTACTGATATCTTATGATGTTTCTTTTTCTGTGTGACTTATTTCAGTTAGAATCATCATACCTGAATCCACTCATTGTGATGCTAAGGGCCTGATGACATAGATTTCATTGCTGAGTGATATTGCTTTGTAAGTAAATACCACAACTTCTTTATCCATTTTTCACTTTCTGCGATGTTGAACTTGTACTGTAAACGAGGTTCTTGTAAACAGAGGCGTCCCAAACTTTGGGGTGGCTGTGTCTTTTTGATTTTAATTTCCCTAAGCTATAGGACCATAAGTGGCAGTGCCCTAGGCTCTGTTGCTTTGTTTTTTAGATGTTTCAGGAAACACCATACACTTCTCCCAAGTGTCTGTTGGCAATTTCCATCCCGCCCATCAGCATAACAAGGCTCCCAGTTCTCCATGGCCTGTCCTGCCTTTCTGGATTTTACACTTTTTTCAGATGGCCCTTTTGACCGGGGGGAAGTGAGACTTCATTGTAGTGCAGATTTCCTTTGCAAGCTTGCTTGGTTGGCCAAAAAGGGCGTATGCGTTTTTTCCTGAATATATTCAGGAAAAAACGCATACGCCCTTTTTGGCCAAGTGCATCATTGTGGACGTTCTGCCTCTTTTCCTATGCTTTCAATGCAATTCCAGTCTACCTCCTGAAATCGGTTTCCTGCAATTCTGCCCCGCTTTCAAGTCCTCTTGGCAGCCTTACTTCAGTCTATTTTTGGACGATAGCTGTCATTTATAACTCTGCAGGTTTGTGAATTACAGTGCCCCTGAGCTCCTTTCTTCAACTCGCTTTCTTGTGACCTGGCCGCAACACCGCAGGATGGCTTCAGGCCCTAATCTGGTTCCGGCCCGGCATGCTGAGCCTGTGGTTAATTCCTCTTCCTGGTGGGAAATGAGAGTTAAATTTGCCCGTCCAGACACCTCCAGCTAGCCTCTCATTGGTTCTCACTATTCCTGTTCATCTTCCGCAGAAATTGCAAACTGGGCCAAACAGGAGGTTAAAGGGACTGACTCTCCAAGTGGGGAGAGTGTTAGTAAAGCGTCTGGAATGTTGCACCCGAGTACCAGGGGAGGAAAACTGAGACATATTTGAACACGTCTCCCGATCACATGGTTGATCATACTCTAGGTTCCACATGCATGTTTTAGCTGAAGGAAGAATACCTTAAACCTGGGTAGTTGAAACCCGTGGAATGGGTACCATGCAATATGACTTCAAAGGGTCTTCATTTGCTCACCGAACCTCTCCAATCCTATCACTGCTGCGTTTATGCCCCTGTACACATGCTTGATTCTCTTTCGGAGACATAGCAATCCATAGGTTTTAAGATACTTACAAGTCAGGTACATTCTTAGGCGTTTAATATGCGGTGTTGAGTCCATTTCGTTGAGCAAGGAGTAGCTCTTGTCTATTCCATATTTGGCTTAAGGAACTTTATCTGTGCTCATTTCAATCTCTGGTTTTATGCAGCAACCGAACTCACCTTTCCCCTTAAGCAAGCATAAGTTGGTTTTCTAAATTTGAGACCCTGTTCTGTTCTGTAATTCAGTTCCTGTGTAGCCAAGTTTCCATTCCGTGTATTACTGATATCTTATGATGTTTCTTTTTCTGTGTGACTTATTTCAGTTAGAATCATCATACCTGAATCCACTCATTGTGCTGCTAAGGGCCTGATGACATAGATTTCATTGCTGAGTGATATTGCTTTGTAAGTGAATACCACAACTTCTTTATCCATTTTTCCCTTTCTGCGATGTTGAACTTGTACTGTAAACGAGGTTCTTGTAAACAGAGCCGTTCCAAACTTTGGGGTGGCTGTGTCTTTTTCATTTTAATTTCCCTAAGCTATAGGACCATAAGTGGAAGTGCCCTAGGCTCTGTTGCTTTGTTTTTTAGATGTTTCAGGAAACACCATACACTTCTCCCAAGTGTCTGTTGGCAATTTACATCCCGACCATCAGCATAACAAGGCTCCCAGTTCTCAATGGCCTGTTGCCTTTCTGGATTTTACACTTTTTTCAGATGGCCCTTTTGACCGGGGGGAAGTGAGACTTCATTGTAGTGCAGATTTCCTTTGCAAGCTTGCTTGGTTGGCCAAAAAGGGCGTATGCGTTTTTTCCTGAATATATTCAGGAAAAAACGCATACGCCCTTTTTGGCCAAGTGCATCATTGTGGACGTTCTGCCTCTTTTCCTATGCTTTCAATGCAATTCCAGTCTACCTCCTGAAATCGGTTTCCTGCAATTCTGTCCCGCTTTCAAGTCCTCTTGGCAGCCTTACTTCAGTCTATTTTTGGACGATAGCTGTCATTTATAACTCTGCAGGTTTGTGAATTACAGTGCCCCTGAGCTCCTTTCTTCAACTCGCTTTGTTGTGACCTGGCCGCAACACCGCAGGATGGCTTCAGGCCCTAATCTGGTTCCGGCCCGGCATGCTGAGCCTTTGGTTAATTCCTCTTCCTGGTGGGAAATGAGAGTTAAATTTGCCCGTCCAGACACCTCCAGCTAGCCTCTCATTGGTTCTCGCTATTCCTGTTCATCTTCCGCAGAAATTGCAAACTGGGCCAAACAGGAGGTTAAAGGGACTGACTCTCCAAGTGGGGAGAGTGTTAGTAAAGCGTCTGGAATGTTGCACCCGAGTACCAGGGGAGGAAAACTGAGACATATTTGAACACGTCTCCCGATCACATGGTTGATCATACTCTAGGTTCCACATGCATGTTTTAGCTGAAGGAAGAATACCTTAAACCTGGGTAGTTGAAACCCGTGGAATGGGTACCATGCAATATGACTTCAAAGGGTCTTCATTTGCTCACCGAACCTCTCCAATCCTATCACTGCTGCGTTTATGCCCCTGTACACATGCTTGATTCTCTTTCGGAGACATAGCAATCCATAGGTTTTAAGATACTTACAAGTCAGGTACATTCTTAGGTGTTTAATATGTGGTGTTGAGTCCATTTCGTTGAGCAAGGAGTAGCTCTTGTCTATTCCATATTTGGCTTAAGGAACTTTATCTGTGCTCATTTCAATCTCTGGTTTTATGCAGCACCCCAACTCACCTTTACCCTTAAGCAAGCATAAGTTGTTTTTCTAAATTTGAGACCCTGTTCTGTTCTGTAATTCAGTTCCTGTGTAGCCAAGTTTCCATTCCGTGTATTACTGATATCTTATGATGTTTCTTTTTCTGTGTGACTTATTTCAGTTAGAATCATCATACCTGAATCCACTCATTGTGCTGCTAAGGGCCTGATGACATAGATTTCATTGCTGAGTGATATTGCTTTGTAAGTGAATACCACAACTTCTTTATCCATTTTTCCCTTTCTGCGATGTTGAACTTGTACTGTAAACGAGGTTCTTGTAAACAGAGCCGTTCCAAACTTTGGGGTGGCTGTGTCTTTTTGATTTTAATTTCCCTAAGCTATAGGACCATAAGTGGAAGTGCCCTAGGCTCTGTTGCTTTGTTTTTTAGATGTTTCAGGAAACACCATACACTTCTCCCAAGTGTCTGTTGGCAATTTACATCCCGCCCATCAGCATAACAAGGCTCCCAGTTCTCAATGGTCTGTTGCCTTTCTGGATTTTACACTTTTTTCAGATGGCCCTTTTGACCGGGGGGAAGTGAGACTTCATTGTAGTGCAGATTTCCTTTGCAAGCTTGCTTGGTTGGCCAAAAAGGGCGTATGCGTTTTTTCCTGAATATATTCAGGAAAAAACGCATACGCCCTTTTTGGCCAAGTGCATCATTGTGGACGTTCTGCCTCTTTTCCTATGCTTTCAATGCAATTCCAGTCTACCTCCTGAAATCGGTTTCCTGCAATTCTGCCCCGCTTTCAAGTCCTCTTGGCAGCCTTACTTCAGTCTATTTTTGGACGATAGCTGTCATTTATAACTCTGCAGGTTTGTGAATTACAGTGCCCCTGAGCTCCTTTCTTCAACTCGCTTTCTTGTGACCTGGCCGCAACACCGCAGGATGGCTTCAGGCCCTAATCTGGTTCCGGCCCGGCATGCTGAGCCTGTGGTTAATTCCTCTTCCTGGTGGGAAATGAGAGTTAAATTTGCCCGTCCAGACACCTCCAGCTAGCCTCTCATTGGTTCTCGCTATTCCTGTTCATCTTCCGCAGAAATTGCAAACTGGGCCAAACAGGAGGTTAAAGGGACTGACTCTCCAAGTGGGGAGAGTGTTAGTAAAGCGTCTGGAATGTTGCACCCGAGTACCAGGGGAGGAAAACTGAGACATATTTGAACACGTCTCCCGATCACATGGTTGATCATACTCTAGGTTCCACATGCATGTTTTAGCTGAAGGAAGAATACCTTAAACCTGGGTAGTTGAAACCCGTGGAATGGGTACCATGCAATATGACTTCAAAGGGTCTTCATTTGCTCACTGAACCTCTCCAATCCTATCACTGCTGCGTTTATGCCCCTGTACACATGCTTGATTCTCTTTCGGAGACATAGCAATCCATAGGTTTTAAGATACTTACAAGTCAGGTACATTCTTAGGCGTTTAATATGCGGTGTTGAGTCCATTTCATTGAGCAAGGAGTAGCTCTTGTCTATTCCATATTTGGCTTAAGGAACTTTATCTGTGCTCATTTCAATCTCTGGTTTTATGCAGCACCCCAACTCACCTTTACCCTTAAGCAAGCATAAGTTGGTTTTCTAAATTTGAGACCCTGTTCTGTTCTGTAATTCAGTTCCTGTGTAGCCAAGTTTCCATTCCGTGTATTACTGATATCTTATGATGTTTCTTTTTCTGTGTGACTTATTTCAGTTAGAATCATCATACCTGAATCCACTCATTGTGCTGCTAAGGGCCTGATGACATAGATTTCATTGCTGAGTGATATTGCTTTGTAAGTGAATACCACAACTTCTTTATCCATTTTTCCCTTTCTGCGATGTTGAACTTGTACTGTAAACGAGGTTCTTGTAAACAGAGCCGTTCCAAACTTTGGGGTGGCTGTGTCTTTTTCATTTTAATTTCCCTAAGCTATAGGACCATAAGTGGAAGTGCCCTAGGCTCTGTTGCTTTGTTTTTTAGATGTTTCAGGAAACACCATACACTTCTCCCAAGTGTCTGTTGGCAATTTACATCCCGCCCATCAGCATAACAAGGCTCCCAGTTCTCAATGGCCTGTTGCCTTTCTGGATTTTACACTTTTTTCAGATGGCCCTTTTGACCGGGGGGAAGTGAGACTTCATTGTAGTGCAGATTTCCTTTGCAAGCTTGCTTGGTTGGCCAAAAAGGGCGTATGCGTTTTTTCCTGAATATATTCAGGAAAAAACGCATACGCCCTTTTTGGCCAAGTGCATCATTGTGGACGTTCTGCCTCTTTTCCTATGCTTTCAATGCAATTCCAGTCTACCTCCTGAAATCGGTTTCCTGCAATTCTGCCCCGCTTTCAAGTCCTCTTGGCAGCCTTACTTCAGTCTATTTTTGGACGATAGCTGTCATTTATAACTCTGCAGGTTTGTGAATTACAGTGCCCCTGAGCTCCTTTCTTCACCTCGCTTTCTTGTGACCTGGCCGCAACACCGCAGGATGGCTTCAGGCCCTAATGTGGTTCCGGTACGGCACGCTGAGCCTTTGGTTATTTCCTCTTCCTGGTGGGAAATGAGAGTTAAATTTGCCCGTCCAGACACCTCCAGCTAGCCTCTCATTGGTTCTCGCTATTCCTGTTCATCTTCCGCAGAAATTGCAAACTGGGCCAAACAGGAGATTAAAGGGACTGACTCTCCAAGTGGGGAGAGTGTTAGTAAAGCGTCTGGAATGTTGCACCCGAGTACCAGGGGAGGAAAACTGAGACATATTTGAACACGTCTCCCGATCACATGGTTGATCATACTCTAGGTTCCACATGCATGTTTTAGCTGAAGGAAGAATACCTTAAACCTGGGTAGTTGAAACCCGTGGAATGGGTACCATGCAATATGACTTCAAAGGGTCTTCATTTGCTCACCGAACCTCTCCAATCCTATCACTGCTGCGTTTATGCCCCTGTACACATGCTTGATTCTCTTTCGGAGACATAGCAATCCATAGGTTTTAAGATACTTACAAGTCAGGTACATTCTTAGGCGTTTAATATGCGGTGTTGAGTCCATTTCGTTGAGCAAGGAGTAGCTCTTGTCTATTCCATATTTGGCTTAAGGAACTTTATCTGTGCTCATTTCAATCTCTGGTTTTATGCAGCACCCCAACTCACCTTTCCCCTTAAGCAAGCATAAGTTGGTTTTCTAAATTTGAGAACCTGTTCTGTTTTGGAATTCAGTTCCTGTGTAGCCAAGTTTACATTCCGTGTATTAGTGATATCTTATGATGTTTCTTTTTCTGTGTGACTTATTTCAGTTAGAATCATCGTACCTGAATCTACTCATTATGCTGCTACGGGCCTGATGACATAGATTTCATTGCTGAGTGATACTGCATTGTACGTAAGTACCACAAGTTCTTTATCCATTTTTCACTTTCTGCGATGTTGAACTTGTACTGTAAACGAGGTTCTTGTAAACAGAGCCGTTCCAAACTTTGGGGTGGCTGTGTCTTTTTGATTTTAATTTCCCTAAGCTATAGGACCATAAGTGGAAGTGCCCTAGGCTCTGTTGCTTTGTTTTTTAGATGTTTCAGGAAACACCATACACTTCTCCCGAGTGTCTGTTGGCAATTTACATCCCGCCCATCAGCATAACAAGGCTCCCAGTTCTCAATGGCCTGTTGCCTTTCTGGATTTTACACTTTTTTCAGATGGCCCTTTTGACCGGGGGGAAGTGAGACTTCATTGTAGTGCAGATTTCCTTTGCAAGCTTGCTTGGTTGGCCAAAAAGGGCGTATGCGTTTTTTCCTGAATATATTCAGGAAAAAACGCATACGCCCTTTTTGGCCAAGTGCATCATTGTGGACGTTCTGCCTCTTTTCCTATGCTTTCAATGCAATTCCAGTCTACCTCCTGAAATCGGTTTCCTGCAATTCTGCCCCGCTTTCAAGTCCTCTTGGCAGCCTTACTTCAGTCTATTTTTGGACGATAGCTGTCATTTATAACTCTGCAGGTTTGTGAATTACAGTGCCCCTGAGCTCCTTTCTTCAACTCGGTTTCTTTTGAGCTGGCCGCAACACCGCAGGATGGCTTCAGGCCCTAATCTGGTTCCGGTACAGCACGCTGAGCCTTTGGTTATTTCCTCTTCCTGGTGGGAAATGAGACTTAAATTTGCCCGTCCAGACACCTCCAGCTAGCCTCTCATTGGTTCTCGCTATTCCTGTTCATCTTCCGCAGAAATTGTAAACTGGGCCAAACAGGAGGTTAAAGGCGCTGACTCTCCAAGTGGGGAGAGTGTTAGTAAAGCGTCTGGAATGTTGCACCCGAGTACCAGGGGAGGAAAACTGAGACATATTTGAACACGTCTCCCGTTCACATGGTTGATCATACTTGGGTTCCACATGCATGTTTTAGCTGAAGGAAGAATACCTTAAACCTGGAGAGTTGAGACCCGTGTAATGGGTACCATGCAATATGACTTCAAAGGGTCTTCATTTGCTCACCGAACCTCTCCAATCCTATCACTGCTGCGTTTATGCCCCTGTACACATGCTTGATTCTCTTTTGGAGACATAGCAATCCATAGGTTTTACGATACTTACTAGTCAGGTACATTCTTAGGCGTTTAATATGCGGTGTTGAGTCCATTTCGTTGAGCAAGGAGTAGCTCTTGTCTATTCCATATTTGACTTAAGGAACTTTATCTGTGCTCATTTCAATCTCTGGTTTTATGCAGCACCCCAACTCACCTTTACCCTTAAGCAAGCATAAGTTGGTTTTCTAAATTTGAGACCCTGTTCTGTTCTGTAATTCAGTTCCTGTGTAGCCAAGTTTCCATTCCGTGTATTACTGATATCTTATGATGTTTCTTTTTCTGTGTGACTTATTTCAGTTAGAATCATCATACCTGAATCCACTCATTGTGATGCTAAGGGCCTGATGACATAGATTTCATTGCTGAGTGATATTGCTTTGTAAGTAAATACCACAACTTCTTTATCCATTTTTCACTTTCTACGATGTTGAACTTATACTGTAAACGAGGTTCTTGTAAACAGAGGCGTCCCAAACTTTGGGGTGGCTGTGTCTTTTTGATTTTAATTTCCCTAAGCTATAGGACCATAAGTGGCAGTGCCCTAGGCTCTGTTGCTTTGTTTTTTAGATGTTTCAGGAAACACCATACACTTCTCCGGAGTGTCTGTTGGCAATTTACATCCCGACCATCAGCATAACAAGGCTCCCAGTTCTCCATGGCCTGTCCTGCCTTTCTGGATTTTACACTTTTTTCAGATGGCCCTTTTGACCGGGGGGAAGTGAGACTTCATTGTAGTGCAGATTTCCTTTGCAAGCTTGCTTGGTTGGCCAAAAAGTGCGTATGCGTTTTTTCCTGAATATATTCAGGAAAAAACGCATACGCCCTTTTTGGCCAAGTGCATCATTGTGGACGTTCTGCCTCTTTTCCTATGCTTTCAATGCAATTCCAGTCTACCTCCTGAAATCGGTTTCCTGCAATTCTGCCCCGCTTTCAAGTCCTCTTGGCAGCCTTACTTCAGTCTATTTTTGGACGATAGCTGTCATTTATAACTCTGCAGGTTTGTGAATTACAGTGCCCCTGAGCTCCTTTCTTCAACTCGCTTTCTTGTGACCTGGCCGCAACACCGCAGGATGGCTTCAGGCCCTAATCTGGTTCCGGCCCGGCATGCTGAGCCTTTGGTTAATTCCTCTTCCTGGTGGGAAATGAGAGTTAAATTTGCCCGTCCAGACACCTCCAGCTAGCCTCTCATTGGTTCTCGCTATTCCTGTTCATCTTCCGCAGAAATTGCAAACTGGGCCAAACAGGAGGTTAAAGGGACTGACTCTCCAAGTGGGGAGAGTGTTAGTAAAGCGTCTGGAATGTTGCACCCGAGTACCAGGGGAGGAAAACTGAGACATATTTGAACACGTCTCCCGATCACATGGTTGATCATACTCTAGGTTCCACATGCATGTTTTAGCTGAAGGAAGAATACCTTAAACCTGGGTAGTTGAAACCCGTGGAATGGGTACCATGCAATATGACTTCAAAGGGTCTTCATTTGCTCACCGAACCTCTCCAATCCTATCACTGCTGCGTTTATGCCCCTGTACACATGCTTGATTCTCTTTCGGAGACATAGCAATCCATAGGTTTTAAGATACTTACAAGTCAGGTACATTCTTAGGCGTTTAATATGCGGTGTTGAGTCCATTTCGTTGAGCAAGGAGTAGCTCTTGTCTATTCCATATTTGGCTTAAGGAACTTTATCTGTGCTCATTTCAATCTCTGGTTTTATGCAGCAACCCAACTCACCTTTACCCTTAAGCAAGCATAAGTTGGTTTTCTAAATTTGAGACCCTGTTCTGTTCTGTAATTCAGTTCCTGTGTAGCCAAGTTTCCATTCCGTGTATTACTGATATCTTATGATGTTTCTTTTTCTGTGTGACTTATTTCAGTTAGAATCATCATACCTGAATCCACTCATTGTGCTGCTAAGGGCCTGATGACATAGATTTCATTGCTGAGTGATATTGCTTTGTAAGTGAATACCACAACTTCTTTATCCATTTTTCCCTTTCTGCGATGTTGAACTTGTACTGTAAACGAGGTTCTTGTAAACAGAGCCGTTCCAAACTTTGGGGTGGCTGTGTCTTTTTGATTTTAATTTCCCTAAGCTATAGGACCATAAGTGGAAGTGCCCTAGGCTCTGTTGCTTTGTTTTTTAGATGTTTCAGGAAACACCATACACTTCTCCCAAGTGTCTGTTGGCAATTTTCATCCCGCCCATCAGCATAACAAGGCTCCCAGTTCTCAATGGCCTGTTGCCTTTCTGGATTTTACACTTTTTTCAGATGGCCCTTTTGACCGGGGGGAAGTGAGACTTCATTGTAGTGCAGATTTCCTTTGCAAGCTTGCTTGGTTGGCCAAAAAGGGCGTATGCGTTTTTTCCTGAATATATTCAGGAAAAAACGCATACGCCCTTTTTGGCCAAGTGCATCATTGTGGACGTTCTGCCTCTTTTCCTATGCTTTCAATGCAATTCCAGTCTACCTCCTGAAATCGGTTTCCTGCAATTCTGCCCCGCTTTCAAGTCCTCTTGGCAGCCTTACTTCAGTCTATTTTTGGACGATAGCTGTCATTTATAACTCTGCAGGTTTGTGAATTACAGTGCCCCTGAGCTCCTTTCATCAACTCGCTTTCTTTTGAGCTGGCCGCAACACCGCAGGATGGCTTCAGGCCCTAATCTGGTTCCGGTACGGCACGCTGAGCCTTTGGTTATTTCCTCTTCCTGGTGGGAAATGAGAGTTAAATTTGCCCGTCCAGACACCTCCAGCTAGCCTCTCATTGGTTCTCGCTATTCCTGTTCATCTTCCGCAGAAATTGCAAACTGGGCCAAACAGGAGGTTAAAGGTGCTGACTCTCCAAGTGGGGAGAGTGTTAGTAAAGCGTCTGGAATGTTGCACCCGAGTACCAGGGGAGGAAAACTGAGACATATTTGAACACGTCTCCCGATCACATGGTTGATCATACTCTGGGTTCCACATGCATGTTTTAGCTGAAGGAAGAATACCTAAAACCTGGGTAGTTGAAACCCGTGTAATGGGTACCATGCAATATGACTTCAAAGGGTCTTCATTTGCTCACCGAACCTCTCCAATCCTATCACTGCTGCGTTTATGCCCCTGTACACATGCTTGATTCTCTTTTGGAGACATAGCAATCCATAGGTTTTAAGATACTTACTAGTCAGGTACATTCTTAGGCGTTTAATATGCGGTGTTGAGTCCATTTCATTGAGCAAGGAGTAGCTCTTGTCTATTCCATATTTGGCTTAAGGAACTTTATCTGTGCTCATTTCAATCTCTGGTTTTATGCAGCAACCCAACTCACCTTTCCCCTTAAGCAAGCATAAGTTGTTTTTCTAAATTTGAGAACCTGTTCTGTTTTGGAATTCAGTTCCTGTGTAGCCAAGTTTACATTCCGTGTATTAGTGATATCTTATGATGTTTCTTTTTCTGTGTGACTTATTTCAGTTAGAATCATCGTACCTGAATCTACTCATTATGCTGCTACGGGCCTGATGACATAGATTTCATTGCTGAGTGATACTG
Source organism: Delphinus delphis (assembly GCF_949987515.2). Lineage (NCBI taxonomy): Eukaryota > Metazoa > Chordata > Mammalia > Artiodactyla > Delphinidae > Delphinus > Delphinus delphis. Next base: position 676,673 of record NW_027192757.1, read on the forward strand.
CATTGTACGTAAGTACCACAAGTTCTTTATCCATTTTTCACTTTCTGCGATGTTGAACTTGTACTGTAAACGAGGTTCTTGTAAACAGAGCCGTTCCAAACTTTGGGGTGGCTGTGTCTTTTTGATTTTAATTTCCCTAAGCTATAGGACCATAAGTGGAAGTGCCCTAGGCTCTGTTGCTTTGTTTTTTAGATGTTTCAGGAAACACCATACACTTCTCCCGAGTGTCTGTTGGCAATTTACATCCCGCCCATCAGCATAAGAAGGCTCCCAGTTCTCAATAGCCTGTTGCCTTTCTGGATTTTACACTTTTTTCAGATGGCCCTTTTGACCGGGGGGAAGTGAGACTTCATTGTAGTGCAGATTTCCTTTGCAAGCTTGCTTGGTTGGCCAAAAAGGGCGTATGCGTTTTTTCCTGAATATATTCAGGAAAAAACGCATACGCCCTTTTTGGCCAAGTGCATCATTGTGGACGTTCTGTCTCTTTTCCTATGCTTTCAATGCAATTCCAGTCTACCTCCTGAAATCGGTTTCCTGCAATTCTGCCCCGCTTTCAAGTCCTCTTGGCAGCCTTACTTCAGTCTATTTTTGGACGATAGCTGTCATTTATAACTCTGCAGGTTTGTGAATTACAGTGCCCCTGAGCTCCTTTCTTCAACTCGCTTTCTTTTCAGCTGGCCGCAACACCGCAGGATGGCTTCAGGCCCTAATCTGGTTCCGGTACGGCACGCTGAGCCTTTGGTTATTTCCTCTTCCTGGTGGGAAATGAGAGTTAAATTTGCCCGTCCAGACACCTCCAGCTAGCCTCTCATTGGTTCTCGCTATTCCTGTTCATCTTCCGCAGAAATTGCAAACTGGGCCAAACAGGAGGTTAAAGGCGCTGACTCTCCAAGTGGGGAGAGTGTTAGTAAAGCGTCTGGAATGTTGCACCCGAGTACCAGGGGAGGAAAACTGAGACATATTTGAACACGTCTCCCGATCACATGGTTGATCATACTCTGGGTTCCACATGCATGTTTTAGCTGAAGGAAGAATACCTAAAACCTGGGTAGTTGAAACCCGTGTAATGGGTACCATGCAATATGACTTCAAAGGGTCTTCATTTGCTCACCGAACCTCTCCAATCCTATCACTGCTGCGTTTATGCCCCTGTACACATGCTTGATTCTCTTTCGGAGACATAGCAATCCATAGGTTTTAAGATACTTACTAGTCAGGTACATTCTTAGGCATTTAATATGCGGTGTTGTGTCCATTTCGTTGAGCAAGGAGTAGCTCTTGTCTATTCCATATTTGGCTTAAGGAACTTTATCTGTGCTCATTTCAATCTCTGGTTTTATGCAGCACCCCAACTCACCTTTCCCCTAAGCAAGCATAAGTTGGTTTTCTAAATTTGAGACCCTGTTCTGTTCTGTAATTCAGTTCCTGTGTAGCCAAGTTTCCATTCCGTGTATTACTGATATCTTATGATGTTTCTTTTTCTGTGTGACTTATTTCAGTTAGAATCATCATACCTGAATCCACTCATTGTGCTGCTAAGGGCCTGATGACATAGATTTCATTGCTGAGTGATATTGCTTTGTAAGTAAATACCACAACTTCTTTATCCATTTTTCACTTTCTGCGATGTTGAACTTGTACTGTAAACGAGGTTCTTGTAAACAGAGCCGTTCCAAACTTTGGGGTGGCTGTGTCTTTTTGATTTTAATTTCCCTAAGCTATAGGACCATAAGTGGAAGTGCCCTAGGTTCTGTTGCTTTGTTTTTTAGATGTTTCAGGAAACACCATACACTTCTCCCGAGTGGTTGTTGGCAATTTACATCCCGCCCATCAGCATAACAAGGCTCCCAGTTCTCAATGGCCTGTCCTGCCTTTCTTGATTTTACACTTTTTTCAGATGGCCCTTTTGACCGGGGGGAAGTGAGACTTCATTGTATTGCAGATTTCCTTTGCAAGTTTGCTTGGTTGGCCAAAAAGGGCGTATGCGTTTTTTCCTGAATATATTCAGGAAAAAACGCATACGCCCTTTTTGGCCAAGTGCATCATTGTGGACGTTCTGCCTCTTTTCCTATGCTTTCAATGCAATTCCAGTCTACCTCCTGAAATCGGTTTCCTGCAATTCTGCCCCGCTTTCAAGTCCTCTTGGCAGCCTTACTTCAGTCTATTTTTGGACGATAGCTGTCATTTATAACTCTGCAGGTTTGTGCATTACAGTGCCCCTGAGCTCCTTTCTTCAACTCGGTTTCTTTTGAGATGGCCGCAACACCGCAGGATGGTTTCAGGCCCTAATCTGGTTCCGGTACGGCACGTTGAGCCTTTGGATATTTCCTCTTCCTGTTGGGAAATGAGAGTTAAATTTGCCCGTCCAGACACCTCCAGCTAGCCTCTCATTGGTTCTCGCTATTCCTGTTCATCTTCCGCAGAAATTGCAAACTGGGCCAAACAGGAGGTTAAAGGCGCTGACTCTCCAAGTGGGGAGAGTGTTAGTAAAGCGTCTGGAATGTTGCACCCGAGTACCAGGGGAGGAAAACTGAGACATATTTGAACACGTCTCCCGATCACATGGTTGATCATACTCTGGGTTCCACATGCATGTTTTAGCTGAAGGAAGAATACCTAAAACCTGGGTAGTTGTAACCCGTGGAATGGGTACCATGCAATATGACTTCAAAGGGTCTTCATTTGCTCACCGAACCTCTCCAATCCTATCACTGCTGCGTTTATGCCCCTGTACACATGCTTGATTCTCTTTCGGAGACATAGCAATCCATAGGTTTTAAGATACTTACTAGTCAGGTACATTCTTGGCGTTTAATATGCGGTGTTGAGTCCATTTCGTTGAGCAAGGAGTAGCTCTTGTCTATTCCATATTTGGCTTAAGGAACTTTATCTGTGCTCATTTCAATCTCTGGTTTTATGCAGCAACCCAACTCACCTTTCCCCTTAAGCAAGCATAAGTTGGTTTTCTAAATTTGAGAACCTGTTCTGTTTTGGAATTCAGTTCCTGTGTAGCCAAGTTTACATTCCGTGTATTAGTGATATCTTATGATGTTTCTTTTTCTGTGTGACTTATTTCAGTTAGAATCATCGTACCTGAATCTACTCATTATGCTGCTATGGGCCTGATGACATAGATTTCATTGCTGAGTGATACTGCATTGTATGTAAGTACCACAAGTTCTTTATCCATTTTTCACTTTCTGCGATGTTGAACTTGTACTGTAAACGAGGTTCTTGTAAACAGAGCCGTTCGAAACTTTGGGGTGGCTGTGTCTTTTTCATTTTAAATTCCCTAAGCTATAGGACCATAAGTGGAAGTGCCCTAGGCAGTGTTGCTTTGTTTTTTAGATGTTTCAGGAAACACCATAAACTTCTCCCAAGTGTCTGTTGGCAATTTACATCCCGCCTATCAGCATAACAAGGCTCCCAGTTCTCAATGGCCTGTTGCCTTTCTGGATTTTACACTTTTTTCAGATGGCCCTTTTGACCGGGGGAAAGTGAGACTTCATTGTAGTGCAGATTTCCTTTGCAAGCTTGTTTGGTTGGCCAAAAAGGGCGTATGCGTTTTTTCCTGAATATATTTAGGAAAAAACGCATACGCACTTTTTGGCCAAGTGCATCATTGTGGACGTTCTGCCTCTTTTCCTATGCTTTCAATGCAATTCCAGTCTACCTCCTGAAATCGGTTTCCTGAAATTCTGCCCCGCTTTCAAGTCCTCTTGGCAGCCTTACTTCAGTCTATTTTTGGACGATAGCTGTCATTTATAACTCTGCAGGTTTGTGAATTACAGTGCCCCTGAGCTCCTTTCTTCAACTCGCTTTCTTGTGACCTGGCCGCAACACCGCAGGATGGCTTCAGGCCCTAATCTGGTTCCGGCCCGGCATGTTGAGCCTTTGGTTAATTCCTCTTCCTGGTGGGAAATGAGAGTTAAATTTGCCCGTCCAGACACCTCCAGCTAGTCTCCATTGGTTCTCGCTATTCCTGTTCATCTTCCGCAGAAATTGCAAACTGGGCCAAACAGGAGGTTAAAGGGACTGACTCTCCAAGTCGGGAGAGTGTTAGTAAAGCGTCTGGAATGTTGCACCCGAGTACCAGGGTACGAAAACTGAGACATATTTGAACACGTCTCCCGATCACATGGTTGATCATACTTGGGTTCCACATGCATGTTTTAGCTGAAGGAAGAATACCTTAAACCTGTAGAGTTGAGACCCGTGTAATGGGTACCATGCAATATGACTTCAAAGGGTCTTCATTTGCTCACCGAACCACTCCAATCCTATCACTGCTGCGTTTATGCCCCTGTACACATGCTTGATTCTCTTTTGGAGACATAGCAATCCATAGGTTTTAAGATACTTACTAGTCAGGTACATTCTTAGGCGTTTAATATGCGGTGTTGAGTCCATTTCGTTGAGCAAGGAGTAGCTCTTGTCTATTCCATATTTGGCTTAAGGAACTTTATCTGTGCTCATTTCAATCCTGGTTTTATGCAGCACCCCAACTCACCTTTCCCCTTAAGCAAGCATAAGTTGGTTTTCTAAATTTGAGACCCTTTTCTGTTTTGGAATGCAGTTCCTGTGTAGCCAAGTTTACATTCCGTGTATTAGTGATATCTTATGATGTTTCTTTTTCTGTGTGACTTATTTCAGTTAGAATCATCGTACCTGAATCCACTCATTATGCTGCTACGGGCTTGATGACATAGATTTCATTGCTGAGTGATACTGCATTGTACGTAAGTACCACAAGTTCTTTATCCATTTTTCACTTTCTGTGATATTGAACTTGTACGGTAAACGAGGTTCTTGTAAACGGAGGTGTCCCAAACTTTGGGGTGGCTGTGTCTTTTTGATTTTAATTTCCCTAAGCTATAGGACCATAAGTGGCAGTGCCCTAGGCTCTGTTGCTTTGTTTTTTAGATGTTTCAGGAAACACCATACACTTCTCCCGAGTGTCTGTTGGCAATTTACATCCCGCCCATCAGCATAACAAAGCTCCCAGTTCTCCATGGCCTGTCCTGCCTTTCTAGATTTTACACTTTTTTCAGATGGCCCTTTTGAACGGGGGGAAGTGAGATTTCATTGTAGTGCAGATTTCCTTTGCAAGCTTGCTTGGTTGGCCAAAAAGGGCGTATGCGTTTTTTCCTGAATATATTCCGGAAAAGACGCATACGCCCTTTTTGGCCAAGTGCATCATTGTGGACGTTCTGCCTCTTTTCCTATGCTTTCAATGCAATTCCAGTCTACCTCCTGAAATCGGTTTCCTGCAATTCTGCCCCGCTTTCAAGTCCTCTTGGCAGCCTTACTTCAGTCTATTTTTGGACGATAGCTGTCATTTATAACTCTGCAGGTTTGTGAATTACAGTGCCCCTGAGCTCCTTTCTTCAACTCGCTTTCTTTTGAGCTGGCCGCAACACCGCAGGATGGCTTCAGGCCCTAATCTGGTTCCGGTACGGCACGCTGAGCCTTTGGTTATTTCCTCTTCCTGGTGGGAAATGAGAGTTAAATTTGCCCGTCCAGACACCTCCAGCTAGCCTCTCATTGGTTCTCGCTATTCCTGTTCATCTTCCTCAGAAATTGCAAACTGGGCCAAACAGGAGGTTAAAGGCGCTGACTCTCCAAGTGGGGAGAGTGTTAGTAAAGCGTCTGGAATGTTGCACCCGAGTACCAGGGTACGAAAACTGAGACATATTTGAACACGTCTCCCGATCACATGGTTGATCATACTCTAGGTTCCACATGCATGTTCTAGCTGAAGGAATTATACCTTAAACCTGGGTTGTTGAAACCCGTGGAATGGGTACCATGCAATATGACTTCAAAGGGTCTTCATTTGCTCACCGAACCTCTCCAATCCTATCACTGCTGCGTTTATGCCCCTGTACACATGCTTGATTCTCTTTCGGAGACATAGCAATCCATAGGTTTTAAGATACTTACTAGTCAGGTACATTCTTAGGCGTTTAATATGGGGTGTTGAGTCCATTTCGTTGAGCAAGGAGTATCTCTTGTCTATTCCATATTTGGCTTAAGGAACTTTATCTGTGCTCATTTCAATCTCTGGTTTTATGCAGCACCCCAACTCACCTTTACCCTTAAGCAAGCATAAGTTGGTTTTCTAAATTTGAGACCCTGTTCTGTTCTGTAATTCAGTTCCTGTGTAGCCAAGTTTCCATTCCGTGTATTACTGATATCTTATGATGTTTCTTTTTCTGTGTGACTTATTTCAGTTAGAATCATCATACCTGAATCCACTCATTGTGCTGCTAAGGGCCTGATGACACAGATTTCATTGCTGAGTGATATTGCTTTGTAAGTAAATACCACAACTTCTTTATCCATTTTTCACTTTCTGCGTTTTTGAACTTGTACTGTAAACGAGGTTCTTGTAAACAGAGCCGTTCCAAACTTTGGGGTGGCTGTGTCTTTTTGATTTTAATTTCCCTAAGCTATAGGACCATAAGTGGAAGTGCCCTAGGCTCTGTTGCTTTGTTTTTTAGATGTTTCAGGAAACACCATACACTTCTCCCAAGTGTCTGTTGGCAATTTACATCCCGCCCATCAGCATAACGAGGCTCCCAGTTCTCAATGGCCTGTTGCCTTTCTGGATTTTACACTTTTTTCAGATGGCCCTTTTGACCGGGGGGAAGTGAGACTTCATTGTAGTGCAGATTTCCTTTGCAAGCTTGCTTGGTTGGCCAAAAAGGGCGTATGCGTTTTTTCCTGAATATATTCAGGAAAAAACGCATACGCCCTTTTTGGCCAAGTGCATCATTGTGGACGTTCTGCCTCTTTTCCTATGCTTTCAATGCAATTCCAGTCTACCTCCTGAAATCGGTTTCCTGCAATTCTGCCCCGCTTTCAAGTCCTCTTGGCAGCCTTACTTCAGTCTATTTTTGGACGATAGCTGTCATTTATAACTCTGCAGGTTTGTGAATTACAGTGCCCCTGAGCTCCTTTCTTCAACTCGCTTTCTTGTGACCTGGCCGCAACACCGCAGGATGGCTTCAGGCCCTAATCTGGTTCCGGCCCGGCATGCTGAACCTTTGGTTAATTCCTCTTCCTGGTGGGAAATGAGAGTTAAATTTGCCCGTCCAGACACCTCCAGCTAGCCTCTCATTGGTTCTCGCTATTCCTGTTCATCTTCCTCAGAAATTGCAAACTGGGCCAAACAGGAGGTTAAAGGCGCTGACTCTCCAAGTGGGGAGAGTGTTAGTAAAGCGTCTGGAATGTTGCACCCGAGTACCAGGGGAGGAAAACTGAGACATATTTGAACACGTCTCCCGATCACATGGTTGATCATACTCTAGGTTCCACATGCATGTTTTAGCTGAAGGAATTATACCTTAAACCTGGGTAGTTGAAACCCGTGGAATGGGTACCATGCAATATGACTTCAAAGGGTCTTCATTTGCTCACCGAACCTCTCCAATCCTATCACTGCTGCGTTTATGCCCCTGTACATATGCTTGATTCTCTTTCGGAGACATAGCAATCCATAGGTTTTAAGATACTTACTAGTCAGGTACATTCTTAGGCGTTTAATATGGGGTGTTGAGTCCATTTCGTTGAGCAAGGAGTAGCTCTTGTCTATTCCATATTTGGCTTAAGGAACTTTATCTGTGCTCATTTCAATCTCTGGTATTATGCAGCACCCCAACTCACCTTTACCCTTAAGCAAGCATAAGTTGGTTTTCTAAATTTGAGACCCTGTTCTGTTCTGTAATTCAGTTCCTGTGTAGCCAAGTTTCCATTCCGTGTATTACTGATATCTTATGATGTTTCTTTTTCTGTGTGACTTATTTCAGTTAGAATCATCATACCTGAATCCACTCATTGTGCTGCTAAGGGCCTGATGACACAGATTTCATTGTTGAGTGATATTGCTTTGTAAGTAAATACCACAACTTCTTTATCCATTTTTCACTTTCTGCGTTGTTGAACTTGTACTGTAAACGAGGTTCTTGTAAACAGAGCCATTCCAAACTTTGGGGTGGCTGTGTCTTTTTGATTTTAATTTCCCTAAGCTATAGGACCATAAGTGGCAGTGCCCTAGGCTCTGTTGCTTTGTTTTTTAGATGTTTCAGGAAACACCATACACTTCTCCCAAGTGTCTGTTGGCAATTTACATCCCGCCCATCAGCATAACGAGGCTCCCAGTTCTCAATGGCCTGTTGCCTTTCTGGATTTTACACTTTTTTCAGATGGCCCTTTTGACCGGGGGGAAGTGAGACTTCATTGTAGTGCAGATTTCCTTTGCAAGCTTGCTTGGTTGGCCAAAAAGGGCGTATGCGTTTTTTCCTGAATATATTCAGGAAAAAACGCATACGCCCTTTTTGGCCAAGTGCATCATTGTGGACGTTCTGCCTCTTTTCCTATGCTTTCAATGCAATTCCAGTCTACCTCCTGAAATCGGTTTCCTGCAATTCTGCCCCGCTTTCAAGTCCTCTTGGCAGCCTTACTTCAGTCTATTTTTGGACGATAGCTGTCATTTATAACTCTGCAGGTTTGTGAATTACAGTGCCCCTGAGCTCCTTTCATCAACTCGCTTTCTTTTGAGCTGGCCGCAACACCGCAGGATGGCTTCAGGCCCTAATCTGGTTCCGGTACGGCACGCTGAGCCTTTGGTTATTTCCTCTTCCTGGTGGGAAATGAGAGTTAAATTTGCCCGTCCAGACACCTCCAGCTAGCCTCTCATTGGTTCTCGCTATTCCTGTTCATCTTCCGCAGAAATTGCAAACTGGGCCAAACAGGAGGTTAAAGGCGCTGACTCTCCAAGTGGGGAGAGTGTTAGTAAAGCGTCTGGAATGTTGCACCCGAGTACCAGGGGAGGAAAACTGAGACATATTTGAACACGTCTCCCGATCACATGGTTGATCATACTCTGGGTTCCACATGCATGTTTTAGCTGAAGGAAGAATACCTAAAACCTGGGTAGTTGAAACCCGTGTAATGGGTACTATGCAATATGACTTCAAAGGGTCTTCATTTGCTCACCGAACCTCTCCAATCCTATCACTGCTGCGTTTATGCCCCTGTACACATGCTTGATTCTCTTTCGGAGACATAGCAATCCATAGGTTTTAAGATACTTACTAGTCAGGTACATTCTTAGGCGTTTAATATGCGGTGTTGAGTCCATTTCGTTCAGCAAGGAGTAGCTCTTGTCTATTCCATATTTGGCTTAAGGAACTTTATCTGTGCTCATTTCAATCTCTGGTTTTATGCAGCACCCCAACTCACCTTTACCCTTAAGCAAGCATAAGTTGGTTTTCTAAATTTGAGACCCTGTTCTGTTCTGTAATTCAGTTCCTGTGTAGCCAAGTTTTCATTCCGTGTATTAGTGATATCTTATGATGTTTCTTTTTCTGTGTGACTTATTTCAGTTAGAATCATCGTACCTGAATCTACTCATTATGCTGCTACGGGCCTGATGACATAGATTTCATTGCTGAGTGATACTGCATTGTACGTAAGTACCACAAGTTCTTTATCCATTTTTCACTTTCTGCGATGTTGAACTTGTACTGTAAACGAGGTTCTTGTAAACAGAGCCGTTCCAAACTTTGGGGTGACTGTGTCTTTTTGATTTTAATTTCCCTAAGCTATAGGACCATAAGTGGTAGTGCCCTAGGCTCTGTTGCTTTGTTTTTTAGATGTTTCAGGAAACACCATACACTTCTCCCGAGTGTCTGTTGGCAATTTACATCCCGCCCATCAGCATAACAAGGCTCCCAGTTCTCAATGGCCTGTTGCCTTTCTGGATTTTACACTTTTTTCAGATGGCCCTTTTGACCGGGGGGAAGTGAGACTTCATTGTAGTGCAGATTTCCTTTGCAAGCTTGCTTGGTTGGCCAAAAAGGGCGTATGCGTTTTTTCCTGAATATATTCAGGAAAAAACGCATACGCCCTTTTTGGCCAAGTGCATCATTGTGGACGTTCTGCCTCTTTTCCTATGCTTTCAATGCAATTCCAGTCTACCTCCTGAAATCGGTTTCCTGCAATTCTGCCCCGCTTTCAAGTCCTCTTGGCAGCCTTACTTCAGTCTATTTTTGGACGATAGCTGTCATTTATAACTCTGCAGGTTTGTGAATTACAGTGCCCCTGAGCTCCTTTCTTCAACTCGCTTTCTTGTGACCTGGCCGCAACACCGCAGGATGGCTTCAGGCCCTAATCTGGTTCCGGCACGGCACACTGAGCCTTTGGTTATTTCCTCTTCCTGGTGGGAAATGAGAGTTAAATTTGCCCGTCCAGACACCTCCAGCTAGCCTCTCATTGGTTCTCGCTATTCCTGTTCATCTTCCGCAGAAATTGCAAACTGGGCCAAACAGGAGGTTAAAGGCGCTGACTCTCCAAGTGGGGAGAGTGTTAGTAAAGCGTCTGGAATGTTGCACCCGAGTACCAGGGGAGGAAAAATGAGACATATTTGAACACGTCTCCCGTTCACATGGTTGATCATACTCTAGGTTCCACATGCATGTTTTAGCTGAAGGAAGAATACCTTAAACCTGGGTAGTTGAAACCCGTGGAATGGGTACCATGCAATATGACTTCAAAGGGTCTTCATTTGCTCACCGAACCTCTCCAATCCTATCACTGCTGCGTTTATGCCCCTGTACACATGCTTGATTCTCTTTCGGAGACATAGCAATCCATAGGTTTTAAGATACTTACTAGTCAGGTACATTCTTAGGCGTTTAATATGGGGTGTTGAGTCCATTTCGTTGAGCAAGGAGTAGCTCTTGTCTATTCCATATTTGGCTTAAGGAACTTTATCTGTGCTCATTTCAATCTCTGGTTTTATGCAGCACCCCAACTCACCTTTACCCTTAAGCAAGAATAAGTTGGTTTTCTAAATTTGAGACCCTGTTCTGTTCTGTAATTCAGTTCCTGTGTAGCCAAGTTTCCATTCCGTGTATTACTGATATCTTATGATGTTTCTTTTTCTGTGTGACTTATTTCAGTTAGAATCATCATACCTGAATCCACTCATTGTGCTGCTAAAGGCCTGATGACACAGATTTCATTGCTCAGTGATATTGCTTTGTAAGTAAATACCACAACTTCTTTATCCATTTTTCACTTTCTGCGATGTTGAACTTGTACTGTAAACGAGGTTCTTGTAAACGGAGGTGTCCCAAACTTTGGGGTGGCTGTGTCTTTTTGATTTTAATTTCCCTAAGCTATAGGACCATAAGCGGCAGTGCCCTAGGCTCTGTTGCTTTGTTTTTTAGATGTTTCAGGAAACACCATACACTTCTCCCGAGTGTCTGTTGGCAATTTACATCCCGCCCATCAGCATAACAAGGCTCCCAGTTCTCCATGGCCTGTCCTGCCTTTCTAGATTTTACACTTTTTTAAGATGGCCCTTTTGACCGGGCGGAAGTGAGACTTCATTGTAGTGCAGATTTCCTTTGCAAGCTTGCTTGGTTGGCCAAAAAGGGCGTATGCGTTTTTTCCTGAATATATTCCGGAAAAAACGCATACGCCCTTTTTGGCCAAGTGCATCATTGTGGACGTTCTGCCTCTTTTCCTATGCTTTCAATGCAATTCCAGTCTACCTCCTGAAATCGGTTTCCTGCAATTCTGCCCCGCTTTCAAGTCCTCTTGGCAGCCTTACTTCAGTCTATTTTTGGACGATAGCTGTCATTTATAACTCTGCAGGTTTGTGAATTACAGTGCCCCTGAGCTCCTTTCTTCAACTCGCTTTCTTTTGAGCTGGCCGCAACACCGCAGGATGGCTTCAGGCCCTAATCTGGTTCCGGTACGGCACGCTGAGCCTTTGGTTATTTCCTCTTCCTGGTGGGAAATGAGAGTTAAATTTGCCCGTCCAGACACCTCCAGCTAGCCTCTCATTGGTTCTCGCTATTCCTGTTCATCTTCCGCAGAAATTGCAAACTGTGCCAAACAGGAGGTTAAAGGCGCTGACTCTCCAAGTGGGGAGAGTGTTAGTAAAGCGTCTGGAATGTTGCACCCGAGTACCAGGGGAGGAAAACTGAGACATATTTGAACACGTCTCCCGTTCACATGGTTGATCATACTCTGGGTTCCACATGCATGTTTTAGCTGAAGGAAGAATACCTTAAACCTGGAGAGTTGAGACCCGTGGAATGGGTACCATGCAATATGACTTCAAAGGGTCTTCATTTGCTCACCAAACCTCTCCAATCCTATCACTGCTGCGTTTATGCCCCTGTACACATGCTTGATTCTCTTTTGGAGACATAGCAATCCATAGGTTTTAAGATACTTACTAGTCAGGTACATTCTTAGGCGTTTAATATGGGGTGTTGAGTCCATTTCGTTGAGCAAGGAGTAGCTCTTGTCTATTCCATATTTGGCTTAAGGAACTTTATCTGTGCTCATTTCAATCCTGGTTTTATGCAGCACCCCAACTCACCTTTCCCCTTAAGCAAGCATAAGTTGGTTTTCTAAATTTGAGACCCTGTTCTGTTTTGGAATGCAGTTCCTGTGTAGCCAAGTTTACATTCCGTGTATTAGTGATATCTTATGATGTTTCTTTTTCTGTGTGACTTATTTCAGTTAGAATCATCGTACCTGAATCCACTCATTATGCTGCTATGGGCCTGATGACATAGATTTCATTGCTGAGTGATACTGCATTGTACGTAAGTACCACAAGTTCTTTATCCATTTTTCACTTTCTGTGATATTGAACTTGTATGGTAAACGAGGTTCTTGTAAACGGAGGCGTCCCAAACTTTGGGGTGGCTGTGTCTTTTTGATTTTAATTTCCCTAAGCTATAGGACCATAAGTGGAAGTGCCCTAGGCTCTGTTGCTTTGTTTTTTAGATGTTTCAGGAAACACCATACACTTCTCCCAAGTGTCTGTTGGCAATTTACATCCCGCCCATCAGCATAACAAGGCTCCCAGTTCTCAATGGCCTGTTGCCTTTCTGGATTTTACACTTTTTTCAGATGGCCCTTTTGACCGGGGGAAAGTGAGACTTCATTGTAGTGCAGATTTCCTTTGCAAGCTTGCTTGGTTGGCCAAAAAGGGCGTATGCGTTTTTTCCTGAATATATTCAGGAAAAAACGCATACGCCCTTTTTGGCCAAGTGCATCATTGTGGACGTTCTGCCTCTTTTCCTATGCTTTCAATGCAATTCCAGTCTACCTCCTGAAATCGGTTTCCTGCAATTCTGCCCCGCTTTCAAGTCCTCTTGGCAGCCTTACTTCAGTCTATTTTTGGACGATAGCTGTCATTTATAACTCTGCAGGTTTGTGAATTACAGTGCCCCTGAGCTCCTTTCTTCAACTCGCTTTCTTGTGACCTGGCCGCAACACCGCAGGATGGCTTCAGGCCCTAATCTGGTTCCGGCCCGGCATGCTGAACCTTTGGTTAATTCCTCTTCCTGGTGGGAAATGAGAGTTAAATTTGCCCGTCCAGACACCTCCAGCTAGCCTCTCATTGGTTCTCGCTATTCCTGTTCATCTTCCTCAGAAATTGCAAACTGGGCCAAACAGGAGGTTAAAGGCGCTGACTCTCCAAGTGGGGAGAGTGTTAGTAAAGCGTCTGGAATGTTGCACCCGAGTACCAGGGGAGGAAAACTGAGACATATTTGAACACGTCTCCCGATCACATGGTTGATCATACTCTAGGTTCCACATGCATGTTTTAGCTTAAGGAAGAATACCTTAAACCTGGGTAGTTGAAACCCGTGGAATGGGTACCATGCAATATGACTTCAAAGGGTCTTCATTTGCTCACCGAACCTCTCCAATCCTATCACTGCTGCGTTTATGCCCCTGTACACATGCTTGATTCTCTTTCGGAGACATAGCAATCCATAGGTTTTAAGATACTTACTAGTCAGGTACATTCTTAGGTGTTTAATATGCGGTGTTGAGTCCATTTCGTTGAGCAAGGAGTAGCTCTTGTCTATTCCATATTTGGCTTAAGGAACTTTATCTGTGCTCATTTCAATCTCTGGTTTTATGCAGCAACCCAACTCACCTTTACCCTTAAGCAAGCATAAGTTGTTTTTCTAAATTTGAGACCCTGTTCTGTTCTGTAATTCAGTTCCTGTGTAGCCAAGGTTCCATTCCGTGTATTACTGATATCTTATGATGTTTCTTTTTCTGTGTGACTTATTTCAGTTAGAATCATCATACCTGAATCCACTCATTGTGCTGCTAAGGGCCTGATGACATAGATTTCATTGCTGAGTGATATTGCTTTGTAAGTGAATACCACAACTTCTTTATCCATTTTTCACTTTCTGCGTTGTTGAACTTGTACTGTAAACGAGGTTCTTGTAAACAGAGCCGTTCCAAACTTTGGGGTGGCTGTGTCTTTTTGATTTTAATTTCCCTAAGCTATAGGACCATAAGTGGAAGTGCCCTAGGCTCTGTTGCTTTGTTTTTTAGATGTTTCAGGAAACACCATACACTTCTCCCAAGTGTCTGTTGGCAATTTACATCCCGCCCATCAGCATAACGAGGCTCCCAGTTCTCAATGGCCTGTTGCCTTTCTGGATTTTACACTTTTTTCAGATGGCCCTTTTGACCGGGGGGAAGTGAGACTTCATTGTAGTGCAGATTTCCTTTGCAAGCTTGCTTGGTTGGCCAAAAAGGGCGTATGCGTTTTTTCCTGAATATATTCAGGAAAAAACGCATACGCCCTTTTTGGCCAAGTGCATCATTGTGGACGTTCTGCCTCTTTTCCTATGCTTTCAATGCAATTCCAGTCTACCTCCTGAAATCGGTTTCCTGCAATTCTGCCCCGCTTTCAAGTCCTCTTGGCAGCCTTACTTCAGTCTATTTTTGGACGATAGCTGTCATTTATAACTCTGCAGGTTTGTGAATTACAGTGCCCCTGAGCTCCTTTCATCAACTCGCTTTCTTTTGAGCTGGCCGCAACACCGCAGGATGGCTTCAGGCCCTAATCTGGTTCCGGTACGGCACGCTGAGCCTTTGGTTATTTCCTCTTCCTGGTGGGAAATGAGAGTTAAATTTGCCCGTCCAGACACCTCCAGCTAGCCTCTCATTGGTTCTCGCTATTCCTGTTCATCTTCCGCAGAAATTGCAAACTGGGCCAAACAGGAGGTTAAAGGTGCTGACTCTCCAAGTGGGGAGAGTGTTAGTAAAGCGTCTGGAATGTTGCACCCGAGTACCAGGGGAGGAAAACTGAGACATATTTGAACACGTCTCCCGATCACATGGTTGATCATACTCTGGGTTCCACATGCATGTTTTAGCTGAAGGAAGAATACCTAAAACCTGGGTAGTTGAAACCCGTGTAATGGGTACCATGCAATATGACTTCAAAGGGTCTTCATTTGCTCACCGAACCTCTCCAATCCTATCACTGCTGCGTTTATGCCCCTGTACACATGCTTGATTCTCTTTTGGAGACATAGCAATCCATAGGTTTTAAGATACTTACTAGTCAGGTACATTCTTAGGCGTTTAATATGCGGTGTTGAGTCCATTTCATTGAGCAAGGAGTAGCTCTTGTCTATTCCATATTTGGCTTAAGGAACTTTATCTGTGCTCATTTCAATCTCTGGTTTTATGCAGCAACCCAACTCACCTTTCCCCTTAAGCAAGCATAAGTTGTTTTTCTAAATTTGAGAACCTGTTCTGTTTTGGAATTCAGTTCCTGTGTAGCCAAGTTTACATTCCGTGTATTAGTGATATCTTATGATGTTTCTTTTTCTGTGTGACTTATTTCAGTTAGAATCATCGTACCTGAATCTACTCATTATGCTGCTACGGGCCTGATGACATAGATTTCATTGCTGAGTGATACTGCATTGTATGTAAGTACCACAAGTTCTTTATCCATTTTTCACTTTCTGCGATGTTGAACTTGTACTGTAAACGAGGTTCTTGTAAACAGAGCCGTTCCAAACTTTGGGGTGGCTGTGTCTTTTTGATTTTAATTTCCCTAAGCTATAGGACCATAAGTGGAAGTGCCCTAGGCTCTGTTGCTTTGTTTTTTAGATGTTTCAGGAAACACCATACACTTCTCCCGAGTGTCTGTTGGCAATTTACATCCCGCCCATCAGCATAAGAAGGCTCCCAGTTCTCAATAGCCTGTTGCCTTTCTGGATTTTACACTTTTTTCAGATGGCCCTTTTGACCGGGGGGAAGTGAGACTTCATTGTAGTGCAGATTTCCTTTGCAAGCTTGCTTGGTTGGCCAAAAAGGGCGTATGCGTTTTTTCCTGAATATATTCAGGAAAAAACGCATACGCCCTTTTTGGCCAAGTGCATCATTGTGGACGTTCTGCCTCTTTTCCTATGCTTTCAATGCAATTCCAGTCTACCTCCTGAAATCGGTTTCCTGCAATTCTGCCCCGCTTTCAAGTCCTCTTGGCAGCCTTACTTCAGTCTATTTTTGGACGATAGCTGTCATTTATAACTCTGCAGGTTTGTGAATTACAGTGCCCCTGAGCTCCTTTCTTCAACTCGCTTTCTTTTGAGCTGGCCGCAACACCGCAGGATGGCTTCAGGCCCTAATCTGGTTCCGGTACGGCACGCTGAGCCTTTGGTTATTTCCTCTTCCTGGTGGGAAATGAGAGTTAAATTTGCCCGTCCAGACACCTCCAGCTAGCCTCTCATTGGTTCTCGCTATTCCTGTTCATCTTCCGCAGAAATTGCAAACTGTGCCAAACAGGAGGTTAAAGGCGCTGACTCTCCAAGTGGGGAGAGTGTTAGTAAAGCGTCTGGAATGTTGCACCCGAGTACCAGGGGAGGAAAACTGAGACATATTTGAACACGTCTCCCGATCACATGGTTGATCATACTCTGGGTTCCACATGCATGTTTTAGCTGAAGGAAGAATACCTAAAACCTGGGTAGTTGAAACCCGTGTAATGGGTACCATGCAATATGACTTCAAAGGGTCTTCATTTGCTCACCGAACCTCTCCAATCCTATCACTGCTGCGTTTATGCCCCTGTACACATGCTTGATTCTCTTTCGGAGACATAGCAATCCATAGGTTTTAAGATACTTACTAGTCAGGTACATTCTTAGGCATTTAATATGCGGTGTTGTGTCCATTTCGTTGAGCAAGGAGTAGCTCTTGTCTATTCCATATTTGGCTTAAGGAACTTTATCTGTGCTCATTTCAATCTCTGGTTTTATGCAGCACCCCAACTCACCTTTCCCCTTAAGCAAGCATAAGTTGGTTTTCTAAATTTGAGACCCTGTTCTGTTCTGTAATTCAGTTCCTGTGTAGCCAAGTTTCCATTCCGTGTATTACTGATATCTTATGATGTTTCTTTTTCTGTGTGACTTATTTCAGTTAGAATCATCATACCTGAATCCACTCATTGTGCTGCTAAGGGCCTGATGACATAGATTTCATTGCTGAGTGATATTGCTTTGTAAGTAAATACCACAACTTCTTTATCCATTTTTCACTTTCTGCGATGTTGAACTTGTACTGTAAACGAGGTTCTTGTAAACAGAGCCGTTCCAAACTTTGGGGTGGCTGTGTCTTTTTGATTTTAATTTCCCTAAGCTATAGGACCATAAGTGGAAGTGCCCTAGGTTCTGTTGCTTTGTTTTTTAGATGTTTCAGGAAACACCATACACTTCTCCCGAGTGGTTGTTGGCAATTTACATCCCGCCCATCAGCATAACAAGGCTCCCAGTTCTCCATGGCCTGTCCTGCCTTTCTGGATTTTACACTTTTTTCAGATGGCCCTTTTGACCGGGGGGAAGTGAGACTTCATTGTAGTGCAGATTTCCTTTGCAAGTTTGCTTGGTTGGCCAAAAAGGGCGTATGCGTTTTTTCCTGAATATATTCAGGAAAAAACGCATACGCCCTTTTTGGCCAAGTGCATCATTGTGGACGTTCTGCCTCTTTTCCTATGCTTTCAATGCAATTCCAGTCTACCTCCTGAAATCGGTTTCCTGCAATTCTGCCCCGCTTTCAAGTCCTCTTGGCAGCCTTACTTCAGTCTATTTTTGGACGATAGCTGTCATTTATAACTCTGCAGGTTTGTGCATTACAGTGCCCCTGAGCTCCTTTCTTCAACTCGGTTTCTTTTGAGATGGCCGCAACACCGCAGGATGATTTCAGGCCCTAATCTGGTTCCGGTACGGCACGTTGAGCCTTTGGATATTTCCTCTTCCTGTTGGGAAATGAGAGTTAAATTTGCCCGTCCAGACACCTCCAGCTAGCCTCTCATTGGTTCTCGCTATTCCTGTTCATCTTCCGCAGAAATTGCAAACTGTGCCAAACAGGAGTTTAAAGGCGCTGACTCTCCAAGTGGGGAGAGTGTTAGTAAAGCGTCTGGAATGTTGCACCCGAGTACCAGGGGAGGAAAACTGAGACATATTTGAACACGTCTCCCGATCACATGGTTGATCATACTCTGGGTTCCACATGCATGTTTTAGCTGAAGGAAGAATACCTAAAACCTGGGTAGTTGTAACCCGTGGAATGGGTACCATGCAATATGACTTCAAAGGGTCTTCATTTGCTCACCGAACCTCTCCAATCCTATCACTGCTGCGTTTATGCCCCTGTACACATGCTTGATTCTCTTTCAGAGACATAGCAATCCATAGGTTTTAAGATACTTACTAGTCAGGTACATTCTTGGCGTTTAATATGCGGTGTTGAGTCCATTTCGTTGAGCAAGGAGTAGCTCTTGTCTATTCCATATTTGGCTTAAGGAACTTTATCTGTGCTCATTTCAATCTCTGGTTTTATGCAGCAACCCAACTCACCTTTCCCCTTAAGCAAGCATAAGTTGGTTTTCTAAATTTGAGAACCTGTTCTGTTTTGGAATTCAGTTCCTGTGTAGCCAAGTTTACATTCCGTGTATTAGTGATATCTTATGATGTTTCTTTTTCTGTGTGACTTATTTCAGTTAGAATCATCGTACCTGAATCTACTCATTATGCTGCTATGGGCCTGATGACATAGATTTCATTGCTGAGTGATACTGCATTGTATGTAAGTACCACAAGTTCTTTATCCATTTTTCACTTTCTGCGATGTTGAACTTGTACTGTAAACGAGGTTCTTGTAAACAGAGCCGTTCGAAACTTTGGGGTGGCTGTGTCTTTTTCATTTTAAATTCCCTAAGCTATAGGACCATAAGTGGAAGTGCCCTAGGCAGTGTTGCTTTGTTTTTTAGATGTTTCAGGAAACACCATAAACTTCTCCCAAGTGTCTGTTGGCAATTTACATCCCGCCTATCAGCATAACAAGGCTCCCAGTTCTCAATGGCCTGTTGCCTTTCTGGATTTTACACTTTTTTCAGATGGCCCTTTTGACCGGGGGAAAGTGAGACTTCATTGTAGTGCAGATTTCCTTTGCAAGCTTGTTTGGTTGGCCAAAAAGGGCGTATGCATTTTTTCCTGAATATATTCAGGAAAAAACGCATACGCCCTTTTTGGCCAAGTGCATCATTGTGGACGTTCTGCCTCTTTTCCTATGCTTTCAATGCAATTCCAGTCTACCTCCTGAAATCGGTTTCCTGAAATTCTGTCCCGCTTTCAAGTCCTCTTGGCAGCCTTACTTCAGTCTATTTTTGGACGATAGCTGTCATTTATAACTCTGCAGGTTTGTGAATTACAGTGCCCCTGAGCTCCTTTCTTCAACTCGCTTTCTTGTGACCTGGCCGCAACACCGCAGGATGGCTTCAGGCCCTAATCTGGTTCCGGCCCGGCATGTTGAGCCTTTGGTTAATTCCTCTTCCTGGTGGGAAATGAGAGTTAAATTTGCCCGTCCAGACACCTCCAGCTAGTCTCCATTGGTTCTCGCTATTCCTGTTCATCTTCCGCAGAAATTGCAAACTGGGCCAAACAGGAGGTTAAAGGGACTGACTCTCCAAGTCGGGAGAGTGTTAGTAAAGCGTCTGGAATGTTGCACCCGAGTACCAGGGTACGAAAACTGAGACATATTTGAACACGTCTCCCGATCACATGGTTGATCATACTTGGGTTCCACATGCATGTTTTAGCTGAAGGAAGAATACCTTAAACCTGGAGAGTTGAGACCCGTGTAATGGGTACCATGCAATATGACTTCAAAGGGTCTTCATTTGCTCACCGAACCACTCCAATCCTATCACTGCTGCGTTTATGCCCCTGTACACATGCTTGATTCTCTTTTGGAGACATAGCAATCCATAGGTTTTAAGATACTTACTAGTCAGGTACATTCTTAGGCGTTTAATATGCGGTGTTGAGTCCATTTCGTTGAGCAAGGAGTAGCTCTTGTCTATTCCATATTTGGCTTAAGGAACTTTATCTGTGCTCATTTCAATCCTGGTTTTATGCAGCACCCCAACTCACCTTTCCCCTTAAGCAAGCATAAGTTGGTTTTCTAAATTTGAGACCCTTTTCTGTTTTGGAATGCAGTTCCTGTGTAGCCAAGTTTACATTCCGTGTATTAGTGATATCTTATGATGTTTCTTTTTCTGTGTGACTTATTTCAGTTAGAATCATCGTACCTGAATCCACTCATTATGCTGCTACGGGCTTGATGACATAGATTTCATTGCTGAGTGATACTGCATTGTACGTAAGTACCACAAGTTCTTTATCCATTTTTCACTTTCTGTGATATTGAACTTGTACGGTAAACGAGGTTCTTGTAAACGGAGGTGTCCCAAACTTTGGGGTGGCTGTGTCTTTTTGATTTTAATTTCCCTAAGCTATAGGACCATAAGTGGCAGTGCCCTAGGCTCTGTTGCTTTGTTTTTTAGATGTTTCAGGAAACACCATACACTTCTCCCGAGTGTCTGTTGGCAATTTACATCCCGCCCATCAGCATAACAAAGCTCCCAGTTCTCCATGGCCTGTCCTGCCTTTCTAGATTTTACACTTTTTTCAGATGGCCCTTTTGAACGGGGGGAAGTGAGATTTCATTGTAGTGCAGATTTCCTTTGCAAGCTTGCTTGGTTGGCCAAAAAGGGCGTATGCGTTTTTTCCTGAATATATTCCGGAAAAGACGCATACGCCCTTTTTGGCCAAGTGCATCATTGTGGACGTTCTGCCTCTTTTCCTATGCTTTCAATGCAATTCCAGTCTACCTCCTGAAATCGGTTTCCTGCAATTCTGCCCCGCTTTCAAGTCCTCTTGGCAGCCTTACTTCAGTCTATTTTTGGACGATAGCTGTCATTTATAACTCTGCAGGTTTGTGAATTACAGTGCCCCTGAGCTCCTTTCTTCAACTCGCTTTCTTTTGAGCTGGCCGCAACACCGCAGGATGGCTTCAGGCCCTAATCTGGTTCCGGTACGGCACGCTGAGCCTTTGGTTATTTCCTCTTCCTGGTGGGAAATGAGAGTTAAATTTGCCCGTCCAGACACCTCCAGCTAGCCTCTCATTGGTTCTCGCTATTCCTGTTCATCTTCCTCAGAAATTGCAAACTGGGCCAAACAGGAGGTTAAAGGCGCTGACTCTCCAAGTGGGGAGAGTGTTAGTAAAGCGTCTGGAATGTTGCACCCGAGTACCAGGGTACGAAAACTGAGACATATTTGAACACGTCTCCCGATCACATGGTTGATCATACTCTAGGTTCCACATGCATGTTTTAGCTGAAGGAATTATACCTTAAACCTGGGTTGTTGAAACCCGTGGAATGGGTACCATGCAATATGACTTCAAAGGGTCTTCATTTGCTCACCGAACCTCTCCAATCCTATCACTGCTGCGTTTATGCCCCTGTACACATGCTTGATTCTCTTTCGGAGACATAGCAATCCATAGGTTTTAAGATACTTACTAGTCAGGTACATTCTTAGGCGTTTAATATGGGGTGTTGAGTCCATTTCGTTGAGCAAGGAGTAGCTCTTGTCTATTCCATATTTGGCTTAAGGAACTTTATCTGTGCTCATTTCAATCTCTGGTTTTATGCAGCACCCCAACTCACCTTTACCCTTAAGCAAGCATAAGTTGGTTTTCTAAATTTGAGACCCTGTTCTGTTCTGTAATTCAGTTCCTGTGTAGCCAAGTTTCCATTCCGTGTATTACTGATATCTTATGATGTTTCTTTTTCTGTGTGACTTATTTCAGTTAGAATCATCATACCTGAATCCACTCATTGTGCTGCTAAGGGCCTGATGACACAGATTTCATTGCTGAGTGATATTGCTTTGTAAGTAAATACCACAACTTCTTTATCCATTTTTCACTTTCTGCGTTTTTGAACTTGTACTGTAAACGAGGTTCTTGTAAACAGAGCCGTTCCAAACTTTGGGGTGGCTGTGTCTTTTTTATTTTAATTTCCCTAAGCTATAGGACCATAAGTGGAAGTGCCCTAGGCTCTGTTGCTTTGTTTTTTAGATGTTTCAGGAAACACCATACACTTCTCCCAAGTGTCTGTTGGCAATTTACATCCCGCCCATCAGCATAACGAGGCTCCCAGTTCTCAATGGCCTGTTGCCTTTCTGGATTTTACACTTTTTTCAGATGGCCCTTTTGACCGGGGGGAAGTGAGACTTCATTGTAGTGCAGATTTCCTTTGCAAGCTTGCTTGGTTGGCCAAAAAGGGCGTATGCGTTTTTTCCTGAATATATTCAGGAAAAAACGCATACGCCCTTTTTGGCCAAGTGCATCATTGTGGACGTTCTGCCTCTTTTCCTATGCTTTCAATGCAATTCCAGTCTACCTCCTGAAATCGGTTTCCTGCAATTCTGCCCCGCTTTCAAGTCCTCTTGGCAGCCTTACTTCAGTCTATTTTTGGACGATAGCTGTCATTTATAACTCTGCAGGTTTGTGAATTACAGTGCCCCTGAGCTCCTTTCTTCAACTCGCTTTCTTGTGACCTGGCCGCAACACCGCAGGATGGCTTCAGGCCCTAATCTGGTTCCGGCCCGGCATGCTGAACCTTTGGTTAATTCCTCTTCCTGGTGGGAAATGAGAGTTAAATTTGCCCGTCCAGACACCTCCAGCTAGCCTCTCATTGGTTCTCGCTATTCCTGTTCATCTTCCTCAGAAATTGCAAACTGGGCCAAACAGGAGGTTAAAGGCGCTGACTCTCCAAGTGGGGAGAGTGTTAGTAAAGCGTCTGGAATGTTGCACCCGAGTACCAGGGGAGGAAAACTGAGACATATTTGAACACGTCTCCCGATCACATGGTTGATCATACTCTAGGTTCCACATGCATGTTTTAGCTGAAGGAATTATACCTTAAACCTGGGTAGTTGAAACCCGTGGAATGGGTACCATGCAATATGACTTCAAAGGGTCTTCATTTGCTCACCGAACCTCTCCAATCCTATCACTGCTGCGTTTATGCCCCTGTACATATGCTTGATTCTCTTTCGGAGACATAGCAATCCATAGGTTTTAAGATACTTACTAGTCAGGTACATTCTTAGGCGTTTAATATGGGGTGTTGAGTCCATTTCGTTGAGCAAGGAGTAGCTCTTGTCTATTCCATATTTGGCTTAAGGAACTTTATCTGTGCTCATTTCAATCTCTGGTATTATGCAGCACCCCAACTCACCTTTACCCTTAAGCAAGCATAAGTTGGTTTTCTAAATTTGAGACCCTGTTCTGTTCTGTAATTCAGTTCCTGTGTAGCCAAGTTTCCATTCCGTGTATTACTGATATCTTATGATGTTTCTTTTTCTGTGTGACTTATTTCAGTTAGAATCATCATACCTGAATCCACTCATTGTGCTGCTAAGGGCCTGATGACACAGATTTCATTGTTGAGTGATATTGCTTTGTAAGTAAATACCACAACTTCTTTATCCATTTTTCACTTTCTGCGTTGTTGAACTTGTACTGTAAACGAGGTTCTTGTAAACAGAGCCATTCCAAACTTTGGGGTGGCTGTGTCTTTTTGATTTTAATTTCCCTAAGCTATAGGACCATAAGTGGCAGTGCCCTAGGCTCTGTTGCTTTGTTTTTTAGATGTTTCAGGAAACACCATACACTTCTCCCAAGTGTCTGTTGGCAATTTACATCCCGCTCATCAGCATAACGAGGCTCCCAGTTCTCAATGGCCTGTTGCCTTTCTGGATTTTACACTTTTTTCAGATGGCCTTTTTGACCGGGGGGAAGTGAGACTTCATTGTAGTGCAGATTTCCTTTGCAAGCTTGCTTGGTTGGCCAAAAAGGGCGTATGCGTTTTTTCCTGAATATATTCAGGAAAAAACGCATACGCCCTTTTTGGCCAAGTGCATCATTGTGGACGTTCTGCCTCTTTTCCTATGCTTTCAATGCAATTCCAGTCTACCTCCTGAAATCGGTTTCCTGCAATTCTGCCCCGCTTTCAAGTCCTCTTGGCAGCCTTACTTCAGTCTATTTTTGGACGATAGCTGTCATTTATAACTCTGCAGGTTTGTGAATTACAGTGCCCCTGAGCTCCTTTCATCAACTCGCTTTCTTTTGAGCTGGCCGCAACACCGCAGGATGGCTTCAGGCCCTAATCTGGTTCCGGTACGGCACGCTGAGCCTTTGGTTATTTCCTCTTCCTGGTGGGAAATGAGAGTTAAATTTGCCCGTCCAGACACCTCCAGCTAGCCTCTCATTGGTTCTCGCTATTCCTGTTCATCTTCCTCAGAAATTGC
The DNA here is from genome assembly GCF_949987515.2 of Delphinus delphis. Classification (NCBI taxonomy): domain Eukaryota; kingdom Metazoa; phylum Chordata; class Mammalia; order Artiodactyla; family Delphinidae; genus Delphinus; species Delphinus delphis. Next base: position 701,194 of record NW_027192757.1, read on the forward strand.
AAACTGGGCCAAACAGGAGGTTAAAGGCGCTGACTCTCCAAGTGGGGAGAGTGTTAGTAAAGCGTCTGGAATGTTGCACCCGAGTACCAGGGGAGGAAAACTGAGACATATTTGAACACGTCTCCCGATCACATGGTTGATCATACTCTGGGTTCCACATGCATGTTTTAGCTGAAGGAAGAATACCTAAAACCTGGGTAGTTGAAACCCGTGTAATGGGTACTATGCAATATGACTTCAAAGGGTCTTCATTTGCTCACCGAACCTCTCCAATCCTATCACTGCTGCGTTTATGCCCCTGTACACATGCTTGATTCTCTTTCGGAGACATAGCAATCCATAGGTTTTAAGATACTTACTAGTCAGGTACATTCTTAGGCGTTTAATATGCGGTGTTGAGTCCATTTCGTTCAGCAAGGAGTAGCTCTTGTCTATTCCATATTTGGCTTAAGGAACTTTATCTGTGCTCATTTCAATCTCTGGTTTTATGCAGCACCCCAACTCACCTTTACCCTTAAGCAAGCATAAGTTGGTTTTCTAAATTTGAGACCCTGTTCTGTTCTGTAATTCAGTTCCTGTGTAGCCAAGTTTACATTCCGTGTATTAGTGATATCTTATGATGTTTCTTTTTCTGTGTGACTTATTTCAGTTAGAATCATCGTACCTGAATCTACTCATTATGCTGCTACGGGCCTGATGACATAGATTTCATTGCTGAGTGATACTGCATTGTACGTAAGTACCACAAGTTCTTTATCCATTTTTCACTTTCTGCGATGTTGAACTTGTACTGTAAACGAGGTTCTTGTAAACAGAGCCGTTCCAAACTTTGGGGTGACTGTGTCTTTTTGATTTTAATTTCCCTAAGCTATAGGACCATAAGTGGAAGTGCCCTAGGCTCTGTTGCTTTGTTTTTTAGATGTTTCAGGAAACACCATACACTTCTCCCGAGTGTCTGTTGGCAATTTACATCCCGCCCATCAGCATAACAAGGCTCCCAGTTCTCAATGGCCTGTTGCCTTTCTGGATTTTACACTTTTTTCAGATGGCCCTTTTGACCGGGGGGAAGTGAGACTTCATTGTAGTGCAGATTTCCTTTGCAAGCTTGCTTGGTTGGCCAAAAAGGGCGTATGCGTTTTTTCCTGAATATATTCAGGAAAAAACGCATACGCCCTTTTTGGCCAAGTGCATCATTGTGGACGTTCTGCCTCTTTTCCTATGCTTTCAATGCAATTCCAGTCTACCTCCTGAAATCGGTTTCCTGCAATTCTGCCCCGCTTTCAAGTCCTCTTGGCAGCCTTACTTCAGTCTATTTTTGGACGATAGCTGTCATTTATAACTCTGCAGGTTTGTGAATTACAGTGCCCCTGAGCTCCTTTCTTCAACTCGCTTTCTTGTGACCTGGCCGCAACACCGCAGGATGGCTTCAGGCCCTAATCTGGTTCCGGCACGGCACACTGAGCCTTTGGTTATTTCCTCTTCCTGGTGGGAAATGAGAGTTAAATTTGCCCGTCCAGACACCTCCAGCTAGCCTCTCATTGGTTCTCGCTATTCCTGTTCATCTTCCGCAGAAATTGCAAACTGGGCCAAACAGGAGGTTAAAGGCGCTGACTCTCCAAGTGGGGAGAGTGTTAGTAAAGCGTCTGGAATGTTGCACCCGAGTACCAGGGGAGGAAAAATGAGACATATTTGAACACGTCTCCCGTTCACATGGTTGATCATACTCTAGGTTCCACATGCATGTTTTAGCTGAAGGAAGAATACCTTAAACCTGGGTAGTTGAAACCCGTGGAATGGGTACCATGCAATATGACTTCAAAGGGTCTTCATTTGCTCACCGAACCTCTCCAATCCTATCACTGCTGCGTTTATGCCCCTGTACACATGCTTGATTCTCTTTCGGAGACATAGCAATCCATAGGTTTTAAGATACTTACTAGTCAGGTACATTCTTAGGCGTTTAATATGGGGTGTTGAGTCCATTTCGTTGAGCAAGGAGTAGCTCTTGTCTATTCCATATTTGGCTTAAGGAACTTTATCTGTGCTCATTTCAATCTCTGGTTTTATGCAGCACCCCAACTCACCTTTACCCTTAAGCAAGAATAAGTTGGTTTTCTAAATTTGAGACCCTGTTCTGTTCTGTAATTCAGTTCCTGTGTAGCCAAGTTTCCATTCCGTGTATTACTGATATCTTATGATGTTTCTTTTTCTGTGTGACTTATTTCAGTTAGAATCATCATACCTGAATCCACTCATTGTGCTGCTAAAGGCCTGATGACACAGATTTCATTGCTCAGTGATATTGCTTTGTAAGTAAATACCACAACTTCTTTATCCATTTTTCACTTTCTGCGATGTTGAACTTGTACTGTAAACGAGGTTCTTGTAAACGGAGGTGTCCCAAACTTTGGGGTGGCTGTGTCTTTTTGATTTTAATTTCCCTAAGCTATAGGACCATAAGCGGCAGTGCCCTAGGCTCTGTTGCTTTGTTTTTTAGATGTTTCAGGAAACACCATACACTTCTCCCGAGTGTCTGTTGGCAATTTACATCCCGCCCATCAGCATAACAAGGCTCCCAGTTCTCCATGGCCTGTCCTGCCTTTCTAGATTTTACACTTTTTTAAGATGGCCCTTTTGACCGGGGGGAAGTGAGACTTCATTGTAGTGCAGATTTCCTTTGCAAGCTTGCTTGGTTGGCCAAAAAGGGCGTATGCGTTTTTTCCTGAATATATTCCGGAAAAAACGCATACGCCCTTTTTGGCCAAGTGCATCATTGTGGACGTTCTGCCTCTTTTCCTATGCTTTCAATGCAATTCCAGTCTACCTCCTGAAATCGGTTTCCTGCAATTCTGCCCCGCTTTCAAGTCCTCTTGGCAGCCTTACTTCAGTCTATTTTTGGACGATAGCTGTCATTTATAACTCTGCAGGTTTGTGAATTACAGTGCCCCTGAGCTCCTTTCTTCAACTCGCTTTCTTTTGAGCTGGCCGCAACACCGCAGGATGGCTTCAGGCCCTAATCTGGTTCCGGTACGGCACGCTGAGCCTTTGGTTATTTCCTCTTCCTGGTGGGAAATGAGAGTTAAATTTGCCCGTCCAGACACCTCCAGCTAGCCTCTCATTGGTTCTCGCTATTCCTGTTCATCTTCCGCAGAAATTGCAAACTGTGCCAAACAGGAGGTTAAAGGCGCTGACTCTCCAAGTGGGGAGAGTGTTAGTAAAGCGTCTGGAATGTTGCACCCGAGTACCAGGGGAGGAAAACTGAGACATATTTGAACACGTCTCCCGTTCACATGGTTGATCATACTCTGGGTTCCACATGCATGTTTTAGCTGAAGGAAGAATACCTTAAACCTGGAGAGTTGAGACCCGTGGAATGGGTACCATGCAATATGACTTCAAAGGGTCTTCATTTGCTCACCAAACCTCTCCAATCCTATCACTGCTGCGTTTATGCCCCTGTACACATGCTTGATTCTCTTTTGGAGACATAGCAATCCATAGGTTTTAAGATACTTACTAGTCAGGTACATTCTTAGGCGTTTAATATGGGGTGTTGAGTCCATTTCGTTGAGCAAGGAGTAGCTCTTGTCTATTCCATATTTGGCTTAAGGAACTTTATCTGTGCTCATTTCAATCCTGGTTTTATGCAGCACCCCAACTCACCTTTCCCCTTAAGCAAGCATAAGTTGGTTTTCTAAATTTGAGACCCTGTTCTGTTTTGGAATGCAGTTCCTGTGTAGCCAAGTTTACATTCCGTGTATTAGTGATATCTTATGATGTTTCTTTTTCTGTGTGACTTATTTCAGTTAGAATCATCGTACCTGAATCCACTCATTATGCTGCTATGGGCCTGATGACATAGATTTCATTGCTGAGTGATACTGCATTGTACGTAAGTACCACAAGTTCTTTATCCATTTTTCACTTTCTGTGATATTGAACTTGTATGGTAAACGAGGTTCTTGTAAACGGAGGCATCCCAAACTTTGGGGTGGCTGTGTCTTTTTGATTTTAATTTCCCTAAGCTATAGGACCATAAGTGGAAGTGCCCTAGGCTCTGTTGCTTTGTTTTTTAGATGTTTCAGGAAACACCATACACTTCTCCCAAGTGTCTGTTGGCAATTTACATCCCGCCCATCAGCATAACAAGGCTCCCAGTTCTCAATGGCCTGTTGCCTTTCTGGATTTTACACTTTTTTCAGATGGCCCTTTTGACCGGGGGAAAGTGAGACTTCATTGTAGTGCAGATTTCCTTTGCAAGCTTGCTTGGTTGGCCAAAAAGGGCGTATGCGTTTTTTCCTGAATATATTCAGGAAAAAACGCATACGCCCTTTTTGGCCAAGTGCATCATTGTGGACGTTCTGCCTCTTTTCCTATGCTTTCAATGCAATTCCAGTCTACCTCCTGAAATCGATTTCCTGCAATTCTGCCCCGCTTTCAAGTCCTCTTGGCAGCCTTACTTCAGTCTATTTTTGGACGATAGCTGTCATTTATAACTCTGCAGGTTTGTGAATTACAGTGCCCCTGAGCTCCTTTCTTCAACTCGCTTTCTTGTGACCTGGCCGCAACACCGCAGGATGGCTTCAGGCCCTAATCTGGTTCCGGCCCGGCATGCTGAACCTTTGGTTAATTCCTCTTCCTGGTGGGAAATGAGAGTTAAATTTGCCCGTCCAGACACCTCCAGCTAGCCTCTCATTGGTTCTCGCTATTCCTGTTCATCTTCCTCAGAAATTGCAAACTGGGCCAAACAGGAGGTTAAAGGCGCTGACTCTCCAAGTGGGGAGAGTGTTATTAAAGCGTCTGGAATGTTGCACCCGAGTACCAGGGGAGGAAAACTGAGACATATTTGAACACGTCTCCCGATCACATGGTTGATCATACTCTAGGTTCCACATGCATGTTTTAGCTGAAGGAATTATACCTTAAACCTGGGTAATTGAAACCCGTGGAATGGGTACCATGCAATATGACTTCAAAGGGTCTTCATTTGCTCACCGAACCTCTCCAATCCTATCACTGCTGCGTTTATGCCCCTGTACACATGCTTGATTCTCTTTCAGAGACATAGCAATCCATAGGTTTTAAGATACTTACTAGTCAGGTACATTCTTAGGCGTTTAATATGGGGTGTTGAGTCCATTTCGTTGAGCAAGGAGTAGCTCTTGTCTATTCCATATTTGGCTTAAGGAACTTTATCTGTGCTCATTTCAATCTCCGGTTTTATGCAGCACCCCAACTCACCTTTACCCTTAAGCAAGCATAAGTTGGTTTTCTAAATTTGAGACCCTGTTCTGTTCTGTAATTCAGTTCCTGTGTAGCCAAGTTTCCATTCCGTGTATTACTGATATCTTATGATGTTTCTTTTTCTGTGTGACTTATTTCAGTTAGAATCATCATACCTGAATCCACTCATTGTGCTGCTAAGGGCCTGATGACACAGATTTCATTGCTGAGTGATATTGCTTTGTAAGTAAATACCACAACTTCTTTATCCATTTTTCACTTTCTGCGATGTTGAACTTGTACTGTAAACGAGGTTCTTGTAAACAGAGCCGTTCCAATTTTGGGGTGGCTGTGTCTTTTTGATTTTAATTTCCCTAAGCTATAGGACCATAAGTGGAAGTGCCCTAGGCTCTGTTGCTTTGTTTTTTAGATGTTTCAGGAAACACCATACACTTCTCCCAAGTGTCTGTTGGCAATTTACATCCCGCCCATCAGCATAACAAGGCTCCCAGTTCTCAATGGCCTGTTGCCTTTCTGGATTTTACACTTTTTTCAGATGGCCCTTTTGACCGGGGGAAAGTGAGACTTCATTGTAGTGCAGATTTCCTTTGCAAGCTTGCTTGGTTGGCCAAAAAGGGCGTATGCGTTTTTTCCTGAATATATTCAGGAAAAAACGCATACGCCCTTTTTGGCCAAGTGCATCATTGTGGACGTTCTGCCTCTTTTCCTATGCTTTCAATGCAATTCCAGTCTACCTCCTGAAATCGGTTTCCTGCAATTCTGCCCCGCTTTCAAGTCCTCTTGGCAGCCTTACTTCAGTCTATTTTTGGACGATAGCTGTCATTTATAACTCTGCAGGTTTGTGAATTACAGTGCCCCTGAGCTCCTTTCTTCAACTCGCTTTCTTTTGAGCTGGCCGCAACACCGCAGGATGGCTTCAGGCCCTAATCTGGTTCCGGTACGGCACGCTGAGCCTTTGGTTATTTCCTCTTCCTGGTGGGAAATGAGAGTTAAATTTGCCCGTCCAGACACCTCCAGCTAGCCTCTCATTGGTTCTCGCTATTCCTGTTCATCTTCCGCAGAAATTGCAAAGTGTGCCAAACAGGAGGTTAAAGGCGCTGACTCTCCAAGTGGGGAGAGTGTTAGTAAAGCGTGTGGAATGTTGCACCCGAGTACCAGGGGAGGAAAACTGAGACATATTTGAACACGTCTCCCGTTCACATGGTTGATCATACTTGGGTTCCACATGCATGTTTTAGCTGAAGGAAGAATACCTTAAACCTGGAGAGTTAAGACCCGTGGAATGGGTACCATGCAATATGACTTCAAAGGGTCTTCATTTGCTCACCGAACCTCTCCAATCCTATCACTGCTGCGTTTATGTCCCTGTACACATGCTTTATTCTCTTTCGGAGACATAGCAATCCATAGGTTTTAAGATACTTACTAGTCAGGTACATTCTTAGGCGTTTAATATGCGGTGTTGAGTCCATTTCGTTGAGCAAGGAGTAGCTATTGTCTATTCCATATTTGACTTAAGGAACTTTATCTGTGCTCATTTCAATCTCTGGTTTTATGCAGCACCCCAACTCACCTTTCCCCTTAAGCAAGCATAAGTTGGTTTTCTAAATTTGAGACCCTGTTCTGTTCTGTAATTCAGTTCCTGTGTAGCCAAGTTTACATTCGGTGTATTACTGATATCTTATGATGTTTCTTTTTCTGTGTGACTTACTTCAGTTAGAATCATCATACCTGAATCCACTCATTGTGCTGCTAAGGGCCTGATGACACAGATTTCATTGCTGAGTGATATTGCTTTGTAAGTAAATACCACAACTTCTTTATCCATTTTTCACTTTCTGCGATGTTGAACTTGTATTGTAAACGAGGTTCTTGTAAACAGAGCCGTTCCAAACTTTGGGGTGGCTGTGTCTTTTTGATTTTAATTTCCCTAAGCTATAGGACCATAAGTGGAAGTGCCCTAGGTTCTGTTGCTTTGTTTTTTAGATGTTTCAGGAAACACCATACACTTCTCCCGAGTGAGTGGTTGTTGGCAATTTACATCCCGCCCATCAGCATAACAAGGCTCCTAGTTCTCCATGGCCTGTCCTGCCTTTCTGGATTTTACACTTTTTTCAGATGGCCCTTTTGACCGGGGGGAAGTGAGACTTCATTGTAGTGCAGATTTCCTTTGCAAGCTTGCTTGGTTGGCCAAAAAGGGCGTATGCGTTTTTTCCTGAATATATTCAGGAAAAAACGCATACGCCCTTTTTGGCCAAGTGCATCATTGTGGACGTTCTGCCTCTTTTCCTATGCTTTCAATGCAATTCCAGTCTACCTCCTGAAATCGGTTTCCTGCAATTCTGCCCCGCTTTCAAGTCCTCTTGGCAGCCTTACTTCAGTCTATTTTTGGACGATAGCTGTCATTTATAACTCTGCAGGTTTGTGAATTACAGTGCCCCTGAGCTCCTTTCTTCAACTCGGTTTCTTTTGAGCTGGCCGCAACACCGCAGGATGGCTTCAGGCCCTAATCTGGTTCCGGTACGGCACGCTGAGCCTTTGGTTATTTCCTCTTCCTGGTGGGAAATGAGAGTTAAATTTGCCCGTCCAGACACCTCCAGCTAGCCTCTCATTGGTTCTCGCTATTCCTGTTCATCTTCCGCAGAAATTGCAAACTGTGCCAAACAGGAGGTTAAAGGCGCTGACTCTCCAAGTGGGGAGAGTGTTAGTAAAGCGTCTGGAATGTTGCACCCGAGTACCAGGAGAGGAAAACTGAGACATATTTGAACACGTCTCCCGATCACATGGTTGATCATACTCTGGGTTCCACATGCATGTTTTAGCTGAAGGAAGAATACCTAAATCCTGGGTAGTTGAAACCCGTGGAATGGGTACCATGCAATATGACTTCAAAGGGTCTTCATTTGCTCACCGAACCTCTCCAATCCTATCACTGCTGCGTTTATGCCCCTGTACACATGCTTGATTCTCTTTCGGAGACATAGCAATCCATAGGTTTTAAGATACTTACTAGTCAGGTACATTCTTAGGCGTTTAATATGCGGTGTTGAGTCCATTTCGTTGAGCAAGGAGTAGCTCTTGTCTATTCCATATTTGGCTTAAGGAACTTTATCTGTGCTCATTTCAATCTCTGGTTTTATGCAGCAACCCAACTCACCTTTCCCCTTAAGTAAGCATAAGTTGGTTTTCTAAATTTGAGAACCTGTTCTGTTTTGGAATTCAGTTCCTGTGTAGCCAAGTTTATATTCCGTGTATTAGTGATATCTTATGATGTTTCTTTTTCTGTGTGACTTATTTCAGTTAGAATCATCGTACCTGAATCTACTCATTATGCTGCTACGGGCCTGATGACATAGATTTCATTGCTGAGTGATACTGCATTGTACGTAAGTACCACAAGTTCTTTATCCATTTTTCACTTTCTGCGATGTTGAACTTGTACTGTAAACGAGGTTCTTGTAAACAGAGCCGTTCCAAACTTTGGGGTGGCTGTGTCTTTTTTATTTTAATTTCCCTAAGCAATAGGACCATAAGTGGAAGTGCCCTAGGCTCTGTTGCTTTGTTTTTTAGATGTTTCAGGAAACACCATACACTTCTCCCGAGTGTCTGTTGGCAATTTACATCCCGCCCATCAGCATAACAAGGCTCCCAGTTCTCAATGGCCTGTTGCCTTTCTGGATTTTACACTTTTTTCAGATGGCCCTTTTGACCGGGGGGAAGTGAGACTTCATTGTAGTGCAGATTTCCTTTGCAAGCTTGCTTGGTTGGCCAAAAAGGGCGTATGCGTTTTTACCTGAATATATTCAGAAAAAAACGCATACGCTCTTTTTGGCCAAGTGCATCATTGTGGACGTTCTGCCTCTTTTCCTATGCTTTCAATGCAATTCCAGTCTACCTCCTGAAATCGGTTTCCTGCAATTCTGCCCCGCTTTCAAGTCCTCTTGGCAGCCTTACTTCAGTCTATTTTTGGACGATAGCTGTCATTTATAACTCTGCAGGTTTGTGAATTACAGTGCCCCTGAGCTCCTTTCTTCAACTCGCTTTCTTGTGACCTGGCCGCAACACCGCAGGATGGCTTCAGGCCCTAATCTGGTTCCGGCACGGCACGCTGAGCCTTTGGTTATTTCCTCTTCCTGGTGGGAAATGAGAGTTAAATTTGCCCGTCCAGACACCTCCAGCTAGCCTCTCATTGCTTCTCGCTATTCCTGTTCATCTTCCGCAGAAATTGCAAACTGGGCCAAACAGGAGGTTAAAGGCGCTGACTCTCCAAGTGGGGAGAGTGTTAGTAAAGCGTCTGGAATGTTGCACCCGAGTACCAGGGGAGGAAAACTGAGACATATTTGAACACGTCTCCCGATCACATGGTTGATCATACTCTGGGTTCCACATGCATGTTTTAGCTGAAGGAAGAATACCTAAATCCTGGGTAGTTGAAACCCGTGGAATGGGTACCATGCAATATGACTTCAAAGGGTCTTCATTTGCTCACCGAACCTCTCCAATCCTATCACTGCTGCGTTTATGCCCCTGTACACATGCTTGATTCTCTTTCGGAGACATAGCAATCCATAGGTTTTAAGATACTTACTAGTCAGGTACATTCTTAGGCGTTTAATATGCGGTGTTGAGTCCATTTCGTTGAGCAAGGAGTAGCTCTTGTCTATTCCATATTTGGCTTAAGGAACTTTATCTGTGCTCATTTCAATCTCTGGTTTTATGCAGCAACCCAACTCACCTTTCCCCTTAAGTAAGCATAAGTTGGTTTTCTAAATTTGAGAACCTGTTCTGTTTTGGAATTCAGTTCCTGTGTAGCCAAGTTTATATTCCGTGTATTAGTGATATCTTATGATGTTTCTTTTTCTGTGTGACTTATTTCAGTTAGAATCATCGTACCTGAATCTACTCATTATGCTGCTACGGGCCTGATGACATAGATTTCATTGCTGAGTGATACTGCATTGTACGTAAGTACCACAAGTTCTTTATCCATTTTTCACTTTCTGCGATGTTGAACTTGTACTGTAAACGAGGTTCTTGTAAACAGAGCCGTTCCAAACTTTGGGGTGGCTGTGTCTTTTTGATTTTAATTTCCCTAAGCAATAGGACCATAAGTGGAAGTGCCCTAGGTTCTGTTGCTTTGTTTTTTAGATGTTTCAGGAAACACCATACACTTCTCCCGAGTGGTTGTTGGCAATTTACATCCCGCCCATCAGCATAACAAGGCTCCCAGTTCTCAATGGCCTGTTGACTTTCTGGATTTTACACTTTTTTCAGATGGCCCTTTTGACCGGGGGGAAGTGAGACTTCATTGTAGTGCAGATTTCCTTTGCAAGCTTGCTTGGTTGGCCAAAAAGGGCGTATGCGTTTTTTCCTGAATATATTCAGGAAAAAACGCATACGCCCTTTTTGGCCAAGTGCATCATTGTGGACGTTCTGCCTCTTTTCCTATGCTTTCAATGCAATTCCAGTCTACCTCCTGAAATCGGTTTCCTGCAATTCTGCCCCGCTTTCAAGTCCTCTTGGCAGCCTTACTTCAGTCTATTTTTGGACGATAGCTGTCATTTATAACTCTGCAGGTTTGTGAATTACAGTGCCCCTGAGCTCCTTTCTTCAACTCGCTTTCTTGTGACCTGGCCGCAACACCGCAGGATGGCTTCAGGCCCTAATCTGGTTCCGGCCCGGCATGCTGAGCCGTTGGTTAATTCCTCTTCCTGGTGGGAAATGAGAGTTAAATTTGCCCGTTCAGACACCTCCAGCTAGTCTCTCATTGGTTCTCGCTATTCCTGTTCATCTTCCGCAGAAATTGCAAACTGGGCCAAACAGGAGGTTAAAGGGACTGACTCTCCAAGTGGGGAGAGTGTTAGTAAAGCGTCTGGAATGTTGCACCCGAGTACCAGGGTACGAAAACTGAGACATATTTGAACACGTCTCCCGATCACATGGTTGATCATACTCTAGGTTCCACATGCATGTTTTAGCTGAAGGAAGAATACCTTAAACCTGGGTAGTTGAAACCCGTGGAATGGGTACCATGCAATTTGATTTCAAAGGGTCTTCATTTGCTCACCGAACCTCTCCAATCCTATCACTGCTGCGTTTATGTCCCTGTACACACGCTTGATTCTCTTTCGGAGACATAGCAATCCATAGGTTTTAAGATACTTACTAGTCAGGTACATTCTTAGGCGTTTAATATGGGGTGTTGAGTCCATTTCGTTGAGCAAGGAGTAGCTCTTGTCTATTCCATATTTGGCTTAAGGAACTTTATCTGTGCTCATTTCAATCTCTGGTTTTATGCAGCACCCCAACTCACCTTTACCCTTAAGCAAGAATAAGTTGGTTTTCTAAATTTGAGAACCTGTTCTGTTTTGGAATTCAGTTCCTGTGTAGCCAAGTTTACATTCCGTGTATTACTGATATCTTATGATGCTTCTTTTTCTGTGTGACTTATTTCAGTTAGAATCATCATACCTGAATCCACTCATTGTGCTGCTAAGGGCCTGATGACACAGATTTCATTGCTGAGTGCTATTGCTTTGTAAGTAAATACCACAACTTCTTTATCCATTTTTCACTTTCTGCGATGTTGAACTTGTACTGTAAACGAGGTTCTTGTAAACAGAGCCGTTCCAAACTTTGGGGTGGCTGTGTCTTTTTGATTTTAATTTCCCTAAGCTATAGGAACATAAGTGGTAGTGCCCTAGGTTCTGTTGCTTTGTTTTTTAGATGTTTCAGGAAACACCATACACTTCTCCCGAGTGGTTGTTGGCAATTTACATCCCGCCCATCAGCATAACAAGGCTCCCAGTTCTCCATGGCCTGTCCTGCCTTTCTGGATTTTACACTTTTTTCAGATGGCCCTTTTGACCGGGGGGAAGTGAGACTTCATTGTAGTGCAGATTTCCTTTGCAAGCTTGCTTGGTTGGCCAAAAAGGGCGTATGCGTTTTTTCCTGAATATATTCAGGAAAAAACGCATACGCCCTTTTTGGCCAAGTGCATCATTGTGGACGTTCTGCCTCTTTTCCTATGCTTTCAATGCAATTCCAGTCTACCTCCTGAAATCGGTTTCCTGCAATTCTGCCCCGCTTTCAAGTCCTCTTGGCAGCCTTACTTCAGTCTATTTTTGGACGATAGCTGTCATTTATAACTCTGCAGGTTTGTGAATTACAGTGCCCCTGAGCTCCTTTCTTCAACTCGGTTTCCTTTGAGCTGGCCGCAACACCGCAGGATGCTTTCAGGCCCTAATCTGGTTCCGGTACGGCACGCTGAGCCTTTGGTTATTTCCTCTTCCTGGTGGGAAATGAGAGTTAAATTTGCCCGTCCAGACACCTCCAGCTAGCCTCTCATTGGTTCTCGCTATTCCTGTTCATCTTCCGCAGAAATTGCAAACTGGGCCAAACAGGAGGTTAAAGGCGCTGACTCTCCAAGTGGGGAGAGTGTTAGTAAAGCGTCTGGAATGTTGCACCCGAGTACCAGGGGAGGAAAACTGAGACATATTTGAACACGTCTCCCGTTCACATGGTTGATCATACTTGGGTTCCACATGCATGTTTTAGCTGAAGGAAGAATACCTTAAACCTGGAGAGTTGAGACCCGTGTAATGGGTACCATGCAATATGACTTCAAAGGGTCTTCATTTGCTCACCGAACCTCTCCAATCCTATCACTGCTGCGTTTATGCCCCTGTACACATGCTTGATTCTCTTTTGGAGACATAGCAATCCATAGGTTTCACGATACTTACTAGTCAGGTACATTCTTAGGCGTTTAATATGCGGTGTTGAGTCCATTTCGTTGAGCAAGGAGTAGCTCTTGTCTATTCCATATTTGACTTAAGGAACTTTATCTGTGCTCATTTCAATCTCTGGTTTTATGCAGCACCCCAACTCACCTTTACCCTTAAGCAAGCATAAGTTGGTTTTCTAAATTTGAGACTCTGTTCTGTTCTGTAATTCAGTTCCTGTGTAGCCAAGTTTACATTCCGTGTATTACTGATATCTTATGATGTTTCTTTTTCTGTGTGACTTATTTCAGTTAGAATCATCATACCTGAATCCACTCATTGTGATGCTAAGGGCCTGATGACATAGATTTCATTGCTGAGTGATATTGCTTTGTAAGTAAATACCACAACTTCTTTATCCATTTTTCACTTTCTGCGATGTTGAACTTGTACTGTAAACGAGGTTCTTGTAAACAGAGGCGTCCCAAACTTTGGGGTGGCTGTGTCTTTTTGATTTTAATTTCCCTAAGCTATAGGACCATAAGTGGCAGTGCCCTAGGCTCTGTTGCTTTGTTTTTTAGATGTTTCAGGAAACACCATACACTTCTCCCGAGTGTCTGTTGGCAATTTACATCCCGCCCATCAGCATAACAAGGCTCCCAGTTCTCCATGGCCTGTCCTGCCTTTCTGGATTTTACACTTTTTTCAGATGGCCCTTTTGACCGGGGGGAAGTGAGACTTCATTGTAGTGCAGATTTCCTTTGCAAGCTTGCTTGGTTGGCCAAAAAGGGCGTATGCGTTTTTTCCTGAATATATTCAGGAAAAAACGCATACGCCCTTTTTGGCCAAGTGCATCATTGTGGACGTTCTGCCTCTTTTCCTATGCTTTCAATGCAATTCCAGTCTACCTCCTGAAATCGGTTTCCTGCAATTCTGCCCCGCTTTCAAGTCCTCTTGGCAGCCTTACTTCAGTCTATTTTTGGACGATAGCTGTCATTTATAACTCTGCAGGTTTGTGAATTACAGTGCCCCTGAGCTCCTTTCTTCAACTCGGTTTCTTTTGAGCTGGCCGCAACACCGCAGGATGGCTTCAGGCCCTAATCTGGTTCCGGTACGGCACGCTGAGCCTTTGGTTATTTCCTCTTCCTGTTGGGAAATGAGAGTTAAATTTGCCCGTCCAGACACCTCCAGCTAGCCTCTCATTGGTTCTCGCTATTCCTGTTCATCTTCCGCAGAAATTGCAAACTGTGCCAAACAGGAGGTTAAAGGCGCTGACTCTCCAAGTGGGGAGAGTGTTAGTAAAGCGTCTGGAATGTTGCACCCGAGTACCAGGGTACGAAAACTGAGACATATTTGAACACGTCTCCCGATCACATGGTTGATCATACTCTGGGTTCCACATGCATGTTTTAGCTGAAGGAAGAATACCTAAATCCTGGGTAGTTGAAACCCGTGGAATGGGTACCATGCAATATGACTTCAAAGGGTCTTCATTTGCTCACCGAACCTCTCCAATCCTATCACTGCTGCGTTTATGCCCCTGTACACATGCTTGATTCTCTTTCGGAGACATAGCAATCCATAGGTTTTAAGATACTTACTAGTCAGGTACATTCTTAGGCGTTTAATATGCGGTGTTGAGTCCATTTCGTTGAGCAAGGAGTAGCTCTTGTCTATTCCATATTTGGCTTAAGGAACTTTATCTGTGCTCATTTCAATCTCTGGTTTTATGCAGCAACCCAACTCACCTTTCCCCTTAAGTAAGCATAAGTTGGTTTTCTAAATTTGAGAACCTGTTCTGTTTTGGAATTCAGTTCCTGTGTAGCCAAGTTTACATTCCGTGTATTAGTGATATCTTATGATGTTTCTTTTTCTGTGTGACTTATTTCAGTTAGAATCATCGTACCTGAATCTACTCATTATGCTGCTACGGGCCTGATGACATAGATTTCATTGTTGAGTGATACTGCATTGTACGTAAGTACCACAAGTTCTTTATCCATTTTTCACTTTCTGCGATGTTGAACTTGTACTGTAAACGAGGTTCTTGTAAACAGAGCCGTTCCAAACTTTGGGGTGGCTGTGTCTTTTTGATTTTAATTTCCTAAGCTATAGGACCATAAGTGGAAGTGCCCTAGGCTCTGTTGCTTTGTGTTTTAGATGTTTCAGGAAACACCATACACTTCTCCCAAGTGTCTGTTGGCAATTTACATCCCGCCCATCAGCATAACAAGGCTCCCAGTTCTCAATGGCCTGTTGCCTTTCTGGATTTTACACTTTTTTCAGATGGCCCTTTTGACCGGGGGGAAGTGAGACTTCATTGTAGTGCAGATTTCCTTTGCAAGCTTGCTTGGTTGGCCAAAAAGGGCGTATGCGTTTTTTCCTGAATATATTCAGGAAAAAACGCATACGCCCTTTTTGGCCAAGTGCATCATTGTGGACGTTCTGCCTCTTTTCCTATGCTTTCAATGCAATTCCAGTCTACCTCCTGAAATCGGTTTCCTGCAATTCTGTCCCGCTTTCAAGTCCTCTTGGCAGCCTTACTTTAGTTTATTTTTGGACGATAGCTGTCATTTATAACTCTGCAGGTTTGTGAATTACAGTGCCCCTGAGCTCCTTTCTTTAACTCGCTTTCTTGTGACCTGGCCGCAACACCGCAGGATGTCTTCAGGCCCTAATCTGGTTCTGGCACGGCACGCTGAGCCTTTGGTTAATTCCTCTTCCTGGTGGGAAATGAGAGTTAAATTTGCCCGTCCAGACACCTCCAGCTAGCCTCTCATTGGTTCTCGCTATTCCTGTTCATCTTCCGCAGAAATTGCAAACTGGGCCAAACAGGAGGTTAAAGGGACTGACTCTCCAAGTGGGGAGAGTGTTAGTAAAGCGTCTGGAATGTTGCACCCGAGTACCAGGGTACGAAAACTGAGACATATTTGAACACGTCTCCCGATGACATGGTTGATCATACTCTAGGTTCCACATGCATGTTTTAGCTGAAGGAAGAATACCTTAAACCTGGGTAGTTGAAACCCGTGGAATGGGTACCATGCAATATGACTTCAAAGGGTCTTCATTTGCTCACCGAACCTCTCCAATCCTATCACTGCTGCGTTTATGCCCCTGTACACATGCTTGATTCTGTTTCGGAGACATAGCAATCCATAGGTTTTAAGATACTTACTAGTCAGGTACATTCTTAGGCGTTTAATATGCGGTGTTGAGTCCATTTCGTTGAGCAAGGAGTAGCTCTTGTCTATTCCATATTTGGCTTAAGGAACTTTATCTGTGCTCATTTCAATCTCTGGTTTTATGCAGCACCCCAACTCACCTTTCCCCTAAAGCAAGCATAAGTTGGTTTTCTAAATTGGAGACCCTGTTCTGTTCTGTAATTCAGTTCCTGTGTAGCCAAGTTTACATTCCGTGTATTACTGATATCTTATGATGTTTCTTTTTCTGTGTGACTTATTTCAGTTAGAATCATCATACCTGAATCCACTCATTGTGCTGCTAAGGGCCTGATGACACAGATTTCATTGCTGAGTGATATTGCTTTGTAAGTAAATACCACAACTTCTTTATCCATTTTTCACTTTCTGCGATGTTGAACTTGTACTGTAAACGAGGTTCTTGTAAACGGAGGCGTCCCAAACTTTGGGGTGGCTGTGTCTTTTTGATTTTAATTTCCCTAAGCTATAGGACCATAAGTGGCAGTGCCCTAGCCTCTGTTGCTTTGTTTTTTAGATGTTTCAGGAAACACCATACACTTCTCCCAAGTGTCTGTTGGCAATTTACATCCCGCCCATCAGCATAACAAGGCTCCCAGTTCTCCATGGCCTGTCCTGCCTTTCTGGATTTTACACTGTTTTCAGATGGCCCTTTTGACCGGGGGGAAGTGAGACTTCATTGTAGTGCAGATTTCCTTTGCAAGCTTGCTTAGTTGGCCAAAAAGGGCGTATGCGTTTTTTCCTGAATATATTCAGGAAAAAACGCATACGCCCTTTTTGGCCAAGTGCATCATTGTGGACGTTCTGCCTCTTTTCCTATGCTTTCAATGCAATTCCAGTCTACCTCCTGAAATCGGTTTCCTGCAATTCTGCCCCGCTTTCAAGTCCTCTTGGCAGCCTTACTTCAGTCTATTTTTGGACGATACCTGTCATTTATAACTCTGCAGGTTTGTGAATTACAGTGCCCCTGAGCTCCTTTCTTCAACTCGCTTTCTTGTGACATGGCCGCAACACCGCAGGATGGCTTCAGGCCCTAATCTGGTTCCGGCACGGCAAGCTGAGCCTTTGGTTATTTCCTCTTCCTGGTGGGAAATGAGAGTTAAATTTGCCCGTCCAGACACCTCCAGCTAGTCTCTCATTGGTTCTCGCTATTCCTGTTCATCTTCCGCAGAAATTGCAAACTGGGCCAAACAGGAGGTTAAAGGCGATGACTTTCCAAGTTGGGAGAGTGTTAGTAAAGCGCCTGGAATGTTGCACCAGAGTACCAGGGGAGGAAAACTGAGACATATTTGAACACGTCTCCCGTTCACATGGTTGATCATACTTGGGTTCCACATGCATGTTTTAGCTGAAGGAAGAATACCTTAAACCTGTGTATTTGAAACCCGTGGAATGGGTACCATGCAATATGACTTCAAAGGGTCTTCATTTGCTCACCGAACCTCTCCAATCCTATCACTGCTGCGTTTATGCCCCTGTACACATGCTTGATTCTCTTTCGGAGACATAGCAATCCATAGGTTTTAAGATACTTACTAGTCAGGTACATTCTTAGGCGTTTAATATGCGGTGTTGAGTCCATTTCGTTGAGCAAGGAGTAGCTCTTGTCTATTCCATATTTGGCTTAAGGAACTTTATCTGTGCTCATTTCAATCTCTGGTTTTATGCAGCACCCCAACTCACCTTTCCCCTTAAGCAAGCATAAGTTGGTTTTCTAAATTTGAGACCCTGTTCTGTTCTGTAATTCAGTTCCTGTGTAGCCAAGTTTACATTCCGTGTATTACTGATATCTTATGATGTTTCTTTTTCTGTGTGACTTATTTCAGTTAGAATCATCATACCTGAATCCACTCATTGTGCTGCTAAGGGCCTGATGACACAGATTTCATTGCTGAGTGATATTGCTTTGTAAGTAAATACCACAACTTCTTTATCCATTTTTCAATTTCTGCGATGTTGAACTTGTCCTGTAAACGAGGTTCTTGTAAACAGAGCCGTTCCAAACTTTGGGGTGGCTGTGTCTTTTTGATTTTAAATTCCCTAAGCTATAGGACCATAAGTGGAAGTGCCCTAGGCTCTGTTGCTTTGTTTTTTAGATGTTTCAGGAAACACCATACACTTCTCCCGAGTGGTTGTTGGCAATTTACATCCCACCCATCAGCATAACAAGGATCCCAGTTCTCCATGGCCTGTCCTGCCTTTCTGGATTTTACACTTTTTTCAGATGGCCCTTTTGACTGGGGGGAAGTGAGACTTCATTGTAGTGCAGATTTCCTTTGCAAGCTTGCTTGTTTGGCCAAAAAGGGCGTATGCGTTTTTTCCTGAATGTATTCAGGAAAAAACGCATACGCCCTTTTTGGCCAAGTGCATCATTGTGGACGTTCTGCCTCTTTTCCTATGCTTTCAATGCAATTCCAGTCTACCTCCTGAAATCGGTTTCCTGCAATTCTGCTCCGCTTTCAAGTCCTCTTGGCAGCCTTACTTCAGTCTATTTTTGGACGATAGCTGTCATTTATAACTCTGCAGGTTTGTGAATTACAGTGCCCCTGAGCTCCTTTCTTCAACTCGCTTTCTTGTGACCTGGCCGCAACACCGCAGGATGGCTTCAGGCCCTAATCTGGTTCCGGCACGGCACGCTGAGCCTTTGGTTATTTCCTCTTCCTGGTGGGAAATGAGAGTTAAATTTGCCCGTCCAGACACCTCCAGCTAGTCTCTCATTGGTTCTCGTTATTCCTGTTCATCTTCCGCAGAAATTGCAAAGTGGGCCAAACAGGAGGTTAAAGGCGCTGACTTTCCAAGTGGGGAGAGTGTTAGTAAAGCGTCTGGAATGTTGCACCCGAGTACCAGGGGAGGAAAACTGAGACATATTTGAACACGTCTCCCGTTCACATGGTTGATCATACTTGGGTTCCACATGCATGTTTTAGCTGAAGGAAAAATACCTTAAACCTGGGTAGTTGAAACCCGTGGAATGGGTACCATGCAATATGACTTCAAAGGGTCTTCATTTGCTCACCGAACCTCTCCAATCCTATCACTGCTGCGTTTATGCCCCTGTACACATGCTTGATTCTCTTTCGGAGACATAGCAATCCATAGGTTTTAAGATACTTACTAGTCAGGTACATTCTTAGGCGTTTAATATGCGGTGTTGAGTCCATTTCGTTGAGCAAGGAGTAGCTCTTGTCTATTCCATATTTGGCTTAAGGAACTTTATCTGTGCTCATTTCAATCTCTGGTTTTATGCAGCACCCCAACTCACCTTTCCCCTTAAGCAAGCATAAGTTGGTTTTCTAAATTTGAGTCCCTGTTCTGTTTTGGAATGCAGTTCCTGTGTAGCCAAGTTTCCATTCCGTGTATTAGTGATATCTTATGATGTTTCTTTTTCTGTGTGACTTATTTCAGTTAGAATCATCGTACCTGAATCCACTCATTATGCTGCTACGGGCCTGATGACATACATTTCATTGCTTAGTGATACTGCATTGTACGTAAGTACCACAAGTTCTTTATCCATTTTTCACTTTCTGCGATGTTGAACTTCTACTGTAAACGAGGTTCTTGTAAACAGAGCCGTTCGAAACTTTGGGGTGGCTGTGTCTTTTTGATTTTAAATTCCCTAAGCTATAGGACCATGAGTGGAAGTGCCCTAGGCTCTGTTGCTTTGTTTTTTAGATGTTTCAGGAAACACCATACACTTCTCCAGAGTGGTTGTTGGCAATTTACATCCCGCCCATCAGCATAACAAGGCTCCCAGTTCTCCATGGCCTGTCCTGCCTTTCTGGATTTTACACTTTTTTCAGATGGCCCTTTTGACCGGGGGGAAGTGAGACTTCATTGTAGTGCAGATTTCCTTTGCAAGCTTGCTTGGTTGGCCAAAAAGGGCGTATGCGTTTTTTCCTGAATATATTCAGGAAAAAACGCATACGCCCTTTTTGGCCAAGTGCATCATTGTGGACGTTCTGCCTCTTTTCCTATGCTTGCAATGCAATTCCAGTCTACCTCCTGAAATCGGTTTCCTGCAATTCTGCCCCGCTTTCAAGTCCTCCTGGCAGCCTTACTTCAGTCAATTTTTGGACGATAGCTGTCATTTATAACTCTGCAGGTTTGTGAATTACAGTGCCCCTGAGCTCCTTTCTTCAACTCGCTTTCTTTTGAGCTGGCCGCAACACCGCAGGATGGATTCAGGCCCTAATCTGGTTCCGGCACGGCACGCTGAGCCTTTGGTTATTTCCTCTTCCTGGTGGGAAATGAGAGTTAAATTTGCCCGTCCAGACACCTCCAGCTAGCCTCTCATTGGTTCTCGCTATTCCTGTTCATCTTCCGCAGAAATTGCAAACTGGGACAAACAGGAGGTTAAAGGCGCTGACTTTCCAAGTGGGGAGAGTGTTAGTAAAGCGTCTGGAATGTTGCACCCGAGTACCAGGGGAGGAAAACTGAGACATATTTGAACACGTCTCCCGTTCACATGGTTGATCATACTTGGGTTCCACATGCATGTTTTAGCTGAAGGAAGAATACCTAAAACCTGGGTAGTTGAAACCCGTGGAATGGGTACCATGCAATATGACTTCAAAGGGTCTTCATTTGCTCACCGAACCTCTCCAATCCTATCACTGCTGCGTTTATGCCCCTGTACACATGCTTGATTCTCTTTCGGAGACATAGCAATCCATAGGTTTTAAGATACTTACTAGTCAGGTACATTCTTAGGCGTTTAATATGCGGTGTTGAGTCCATTTCGTTGAGCAAGGAGTAGCTCTTGTCTATTCCATATTTGGCTTAAGGAACTTTATCTGTGCTCATTTCAATCTCTGGTTTTATGCAGCACCCCAACTCACCTTTACCCTTAAGCAAGCATAAGTTGGTTTTCTAAATTTGAGACCCTGTTCTGTTCTGTAATTCAGTTCCTGTGTAGCCAAGTTTCCATTCCGTGTATTACTGATATCTTATGATGTTTCTTTTTCTGTGTGACTTATTTCAGTTAGAATCATCGTACCTGAATCCACTCATTATGCTGCTAAGGGCCTGATGACATAGATTTCATTGCTGAGTGATACTGCATTGTACGTAAGTACCACAAGTTCTTTATCCATTTTTCACTTTCTGCGATGTTGAACTTGTACTGTAAACGAGGTTCTTGTAAACAGAGCCGTTCCAAACTTTGGGGTGGCTGTGTCTTTTTGATTTTAATTTCCCTAAGCTATAGGACCATAAGTGGAAGTGCCCTAGGCTCTGTTGCTTTGTTTTTTAGATGTTTCAGGAAACACCATACACTTCTCCCGAGTGTTGGCAATTTACATCCCGCCCTTCAGCATAACAAGGCTCCCAGTTCTCCATGGCCTGTCCTGCCTTTCTGGATTTTACACTTTTTTCAGATTGCCCTTTTGACCGGGGGGAAGTGAGACTTCATTGTAGTGCAGATTTCCTTTGGAAGCTTGCTTGGTTGGCCAAAAAGGGCGTATGCGTTTTTTCCTGAATATATTCAGGAAAAAACGCATACGCCCTTTTTGGCCAAGTGCATCATTGTGGACGTTCTGCCTCTTTTCCTATGCTTTCAATGCAATTCCAGTCTACCTCCTGAAATCGGTTTCCTGCAATTCTGCCCCGCTTTCAAGTCCTCTTGGCAGCCTTACTTCAGTCTATTTTTGGACGATAGCTGTCATTTATAACTCTGCAGGTTTGTGAATTACAGTGCCCCTGAGCTCCTTTCTTCAACTCGCTTTCTTGTGACATGGCCGCAACACCGCAGGATGGCTTCAGGCCCTAATCTGGTTCCGGCACGGCAAGCTGAGCCTTTGGTTATTTCCTCTTCCTGGTGGGAAATGAGAGTTAAATTTGCCCGTCCAGACACCTCCAGCTAGTCTCTCATTGGTTCTCGCTATTCCTGTTCATCTTCCGCAGAAATTGCAAACTGGGCCAAACAGGAGGTTAAAGGCGATGACTTTCCAAGTTGGGAGAGTGTTAGTAAAGCGCCTGGAATGTTGCACCAGAGTACCAGGGGAGGAAAACTGAGACATATTTGAACACGTCTCCCGTTCACATGGTTGATCATACTTGGGTTCCACATGCATGTTTTAGCTGAAGGAAGAATACCTTAAACCTGTGTATTTGAAACCCGTGGAATGGGTACCATGCAATATGACTTCAAAGGGTCTTCATTTGCTCACCGAACCTCTCCAATCCTATCACTGCTGCGTTTATGCCCCTGTACACATGCTTGATTCTCTTTCGGAGACATAGCAATCCATAGGTTTTAAGATACTTACTAGTCAGGTACATTCTTAGGCATTTAATATGCGGTGTTGAGTCCATTTCGTTGAGCAAGGAGTAGCTCTTGTCTATTCCATATTTGGCTTAAGGAACTTTATCTGTGCTCATTTCAATCTCTGGTTTTATGCAGCACCCCAACTCACCTTTCCCCTTAAGCAAGCATAAGTTGGTTTTCTAAATTTGAGACCCTGTTCTGTTCTGTAATTCAGTTCCTGTGTAGCCAAGTTTACATTCCGTGTATTACTGATATCTTATGATGTTTCTTTTTCTGTGTGACTTATTTCAGTTAGAATCATCATACCTGAATCCACTCATTGTGCTGCTAAGGGCCTGATGACACAGATTTCATTGCTGAGTGATATTGCTTTGTAAGTAAATACCACAACTTCTTTATCCATTTTTCAATTTCTGCGATGTTGAACTTGTACTGTAAACGAGGTTCTTGTAAACAGAGCCGTTCCAAACTTTGGGGTGGCTGTGTCTTTTTGATTTTAAATTCCCTAAGCTATAGGACCATAAGTGGAAGTGCCCTAGGCTCTGTTGCTTTGTTTTTTAGATGTTTCAGGAAACACCATACACTTCTCCCGAGTGGTTGTTGGCAATTTACATCCCACCCATCAGCATAACAAGGATCCCAGTTCTCCATGGCCTGTCCTGCCTTTCTGGATTTTACACTTTTTTCAGATGGCCCTTTTGACTGGGGGGAAGTGAGACTTCATTGTAGTGCAGATTTCCTTTGCAAGCTTGCTTGTTTGGCCAAAAAGGGCGTATGCGTTTTTTCCTGAATGTATTCAGGAAAAAACGCATACGCCCTTTTTGGCCAAGTGCATCATTGTGGACGTTCTGCCTCTTTTCCTATGCTTTCAATGCAATTCCAGTCTACCTCCTGAAATCGGTTTCCTGCAATTCTGCTCCGCTTTCAAGTCCTCTTGGCAGCCTTACTTCAGTCTATTTTTGGACGATAGCTGTCATTTATAACTCTGCAGGTTTGTGAATTACAGTGCCCCTGAGCTCCTTTCTTCAACTCGCTTTCTTGTGACCTGGCCGCAACACCGCAGGATGGCTTCAGGCCCTAATCTGGTTCCGGCACGGCACGCTGAGCCTTTGGTTATTTCCTCTTCCTGGTGGGAAATGAGAGTTAAATTTGCCCGTCCAGACACCTCCAGCTAGTCTCTCATTGGTTCTCGTTATTCCTGTTCATCTTCCGCAGAAATTGCAAAGTGGGCCAAACAGGAGGTTAAAGGCGCTGACTTTCCAAGTGGGGAGAGTGTTAGTAAAGCGTCTGGAATGTTGCACCCGAGTACCAGGGGAGGAAAACTGAGACATATTTGAACACGTCTCCCGTTCACATGGTTGATCATACTTGGGTTCCACATGCATGTTTTAGCTGAAGGAAAAATACCTTAAACCTGGGTAGTTGAAACCCGTGGAATGGGTACCATGCAATATGACTTCAAAGGGTCTTCATTTGCTCACCGAACCTCTCCAATCCTATCACTGCTGCGTTTATGCCCCTGTACACATGCTTGATTCTCTTTCGGAGACATAGCAATCCATAGGTTTTAAGATACTTACTAGTCAGGTACATTCTTAGGCGTTTAATATGCGGTGTTGAGTCCATTTCGTTGAGCAAGGAGTAGCTCTTGTCTATTCCATATTTGGCTTAAGGAACTTTATCTGTGCTCATTTCAATCTCTGGTTTTATGCAGCACCCCAACTCACCTTTCCCCTTAAGCAAGCATAAGTTGGTTTTCTAAATTTGAGTCCCTGTTCTGTTTTGGAATGCAGTTCCTGTGTAGCCAAGTTTCCATTCCGTGTATTAGTGATATCTTATGATGTTTCTTTTTCTGTGTGACTTATTTCAGTTAGAATCATCGTACCTGAATCCACTCATTATGCTGCTACGGGCCTGATGACATACATTTCATTGCTGAGTGATACTGCATTGTACGTAAGTACCACAAGTTCTTTATCCATTTTTCACTTTCTGCGATGTTGAACTTCTACTGTAAACGAGGTTCTTGTAAACAGAGCCGTTCGAAACTTTGGGGTGGCTGTGTCTTTTTGATTTTAAATTCCCTAAGCTATAGGACCATGAGTGGAAGTGCCCTAGGCTCTGTTGCTTTGTTTTTTAGATGTTTCAGGAAACACCATACACTTCTCCAGAGTGTTTGTTGGCAATTTACATCCCGCCCATCAGCATAACAAGGCTCCCAGTTCTCCATGGCCTGTCCTGCCTTTCTGGATTTTACACTTTTTTCAGATGGCCCTTTTGACCGGGGGGAAGTGAGACTTCATTGTAGTGCAGATTTCCT
This sequence comes from Delphinus delphis, assembly GCF_949987515.2. Taxonomy (NCBI): domain Eukaryota; kingdom Metazoa; phylum Chordata; class Mammalia; order Artiodactyla; family Delphinidae; genus Delphinus; species Delphinus delphis. The sequence continues at coordinate 725,971 of NW_027192757.1, forward strand.
TTGCAAGCTTGCTTGGTTGGCCAAAAAGGGCGTATGCGTTTTTTCCTGAATATATTCAGGAAAAAACGCATACGCCCTTTTTGGCCAAGTGCATCATTGTGGACGTTCTGCCTCTTTTCCTATGCTTGCAATGCAATTCCAGTCTACCTCCTGAAATCGGTTTCCTGCAATTCTGCCCCGCTTTCAAGTCCTCCTGGCAGCCTTACTTCAGTCAATTTTTGGACGATAGCTGTCATTTATAACTCTGCAGGTTTGTGAATTACAGTGCCCCTGAGCTCCTTTCTTCAACTCGCTTTCTTTTGAGCTGGCCGCAACACCGCAGGATGGATTCAGGCCCTAATCTGGTTCCGGCACGGCACGCTGAGCCTTTGGTTATTTCCTCTTCCTGGTGGGAAATGAGAGTTAAATTTGCCCGTCCAGACACCTCCAGCTAGCCTCTCATTGGTTCTCGCTATTCCTGTTCATCTTCCGCAGAAATTGCAAACTGGGCCAAACAGGAGGTTAAAGGCGCTGACTTTCCAAGTGGGGAGAGTGTTAGTAAAGCGTCTGGAATGTTGCACCCGAGTACCAGGGGAGGAAAACTGAGACATATTTGAACACGTCTCCCGTTCACATGGTTGATCATACTTGGGTTCCACATGCATGTTTTAGCTGAAGGAAGAATACCTAAAACCTGGGTAGTTGAAACCCGTGGAATGGGTACCATGCAATATGACTTCAAAGGGTCTTCATTTGCTCACCGAACCTCTCCAATCCTATCACTGCTGCGTTTATGCCCCTGTACACATGCTTGATTCTCTTTCGGAGACATAGCAATCCATAGGTTTTAAGATACTTACTAGTCAGGTACATTCTTAGGCGTTTAATATGCGGTGTTGAGTCCATTTCGTTGAGCAAGGAGTAGCTCTTGTCTATTCCATATTTGGCTTAAGGAACTTTATCTGTGCTCATTTCAATCTCTGGTTTTATGCAGCACCCCAACTCACCTTTACCCTTAAGCAAGCATAAGTTGGTTTTCTAAATTTGAGACCCTGTTCTGTTCTGTAATTCAGTTCCTGTGTAGCCAAGTTTCCATTCCGTGTATTACTGATATCTTATGATGTTTCTTTTTCTGTGTGACTTATTTCAGTTAGAATCATCGTACCTGAATCCACTCATTATGCTGCTAAGGGCCTGATGACATAGATTTCATTGCTGAGTGATACTGCATTGTACGTAAGTACCACAAGTTCTTTATCCATTTTTCACTTTCTGCGATGTTGAACTTGTACTGTAAACGAGGTTCTTGTAAACAGAGCCGTTCGAAACTTTGGGGTGGCTGTGTCTTTTTGATTTTAATTTCCCTAAGCTATAGGACCATAAGTGGAAGTGCCCTAGGCTCTGTTGCTTTGTTTTTTAGATGTTTCAGGAAACACCATACACTTCTCCCGAGTGTTTGTTGGCAATTTACATCCCGCCCTTCAGCATAACAAGGCTCCCAGTTCTCCATGGCCTGTCCTGCCTTTCTGGATTTTACACTTTTTTCAGATTGCCCTTTTGACCGGGGGGAAGTGAGACTTCATTGTAGTGCAGATTTCCTTTGGAAGCTTGCTTGGTTGGCCAAAAAGGGCGTATGCGTTTTTTCCTGAATATATTCAGGAAAAAACGCATACGCCCTTTTTGGCCAAGTGCATCATTGTGGACGTTCTGCCTCTTTTCGTATGCTTTCAATGCAATTCCAGTCTACCTCCTGAAATCGGTTTCCTGCAATTCTGCTCCGCTTTCAAGTCCTCTTGGCAGCCTTACTTCAGTCTATTTTTGGACGATAGCTGTCATTTATAACTCTGCAGGTTTGTGAATTACAGTGCCCCTGAGCTCCTTTCTTCAACTCGCTTTCTTGTGACCTGGCCGCAACACCGCAGGATGTCTTCAGGCCCTAATCTGGTTCTGGCACGGCACGCTGAGCCTTTGGTTAATTCCTCTTCCTGGTGGGAAATGAGAGTTAAATTTGCCCGACCAGACACCTCCAGCTAGTCTCTCATTGGTTCTCGCTATTCCTGTTCATCTTCCGTAGAAATTGCAAACTGGGCCAAACAGGAGGTTAAAGGCGCTGACTTTCCAAGTGGGGAGAGTGTTAGTAAAGCGTCTGGAATGTTGCACCCGAGTACCAGGGGAGGAAAACTGAGACATATTTGAACACGTCTCCCGTTCACATGGTTGATCATACTTGGGTTCCACATGCATGTTTTAGCTGAAGGAGGAATACCTAAAACCTGGGTAGTTGAAACCCGTGGAATGGGTACCATGCAATATGACTTCAAAGGGTCTTCATTTGCTCACCGAACCTCTCCAATCCTATCACTGCTTCGTTTATGCCCCTGTACACATGCTTGATTCTCTTTCGGAGACATAGCAATCCATAGGTTTTAAGATACTTACTAGTCAGGTACATTCTTAGGCGTTTAATATGCGGTGTTGAGTCCATTTCGTTGAGCAAGGAGTAGCTCTTGTCTATTCCATATTTGACTTAAGGAACTTTATCTGTGCTCATTTCAATCTCTGGTTTTATGTAGCACCCCAACTCACCTTTACCCTTAAGCAAGCATAAGTTGGTTTTCTAAATTTGAGACCCTGTTCTGTTCTGTAATTCAGTTCCTGTGTAGCCAAGTTTCCATTCCGTGTATTACTGATATCTTATGATGTTTCTTTTTCTGTGTGACTTATTTCAGTTAGAATCATCATACCTGAATCCACTCATTGTGCTGCTAAGGGCCTGATGACACAGATTTCATTGCTGAGTGATATTGCTTTGTAAGTAAATACCACAGCTTCTTTATCCATTTTTCAATTTCTGCAATGTTTAACTTGTACTGTAAACGAGGTTCTTGTAAACAGAGCCGTTCCAAACTTTGGGGTGGCTGTGTCTTTTTGATTTTAAATTCCCTAAGCTATAGGACCATAAGTGGAAGTGCCCTAGGCTCTGTTGCTTTGTTTTTTAGATGTTTCAGGAAACACCATACACTTCTCCCGAGTGGTTGTTGGCAATTTACATCCCGCCCATCAGCATAACAAGGCTCCCAGTTCTCCATGGCCTGTCCTGCCTTTCTGGATTTTACACTTTTTTCAGATGGCCCTTTTGACCGGGGGGAAGTGAGACTTCATTGTAGTGCAGATTTCCTTTGCAAGCTTGCTTGGTTGGCCAAAAAGGGCGTATGCGTTTTTTCCTGAATATATTCAGGAAAAAACGCATACGCCCTTTTTGGCCAAGTGCATCATTGTGGACGTTCTGCCTCTTTTCCTATGCTTGCAATGCAATTCCAGTCTACCTCCTGAAATCGGTTTCCTGCAATTCTGCCCCGCTTTCAAGTCCTCTTGGCAGCCTTACTTCAGTCTATTTTTGGACGATAGCTGTCATTTATAACTCTGCAGCTTTGTGAATTACAGTGCCCCTGAGCTCCTTTCTTCAACTCGCTTTCTTTTGAGCTGGCCGCAACACCGCAGGATGGCTTCAGGCCCTAATCTGGTTCCGGCACGGCACGCTGAGCCTTTGGTTAATTCCTCTTCCTGGTGGGAAATGAGAGTTAAATTTGCCCGTCCAGACACCTCCAGCTAGCCTCTCATTGGTTCTCGCTATTCCTGTTCATCTTCCGCAGAAATTGCAAACTGGGCCAAACAGGAGGTTAAAGGCGCTGACTTTCCAAGTGGGGAGAGTGTTAGTAAAGCGTCTGGAATGTTGCACCCGAGTACCAGGGGAGGAAAACTGAGACATATTTGAACACGTCTCCCGTTCACATGGTTGATCATACTTGGGTTCCACATGCATGTTTTAGCTGAAGGAAGAATACCTAAAACCTGGGTAGTTGAAACCCGTGGAATGGGTACCATGCAATATGACTTCAAAGGGTCTTCATTTCCTCACCGAATCTCTCCAATCCTATCACTGCTGCGTTTATGCCCCTGTACACATGCTTGATTCTGTTTCGGAGACATAGCAATCCATAGGTTTTAAGATACTTACTAGTCAGGTACATTCTTAGGCGTTTAATATGCGGTGTTGAGTCCATTTCGTTGAGCAAGGAGTAGCTCTTGTCTATTCCATATTTGGCTTAAGGAACTTTATCTGTGCTCATTTCAATCTCTGGTTTTATGCAGCACCCCAACTCACCTTTCCCCTTAAGCAAGCATAAGTTGGTTTTCTAAATTTGAGACCCTGTTCTGTTCTGTAATTCAGTTCCTGTGTAGCCAAGTTTACATTCCGTGTATTACTGATATCTTATGATGTTTCTTTTTCTGTGTGACTTATTTCAGTTAGAATCATCATACCTGAATCCACTCATTGTGCTGCTAAGGGCCTGATGACACAGATTTCATTGCTGAGTGATATTGCTTTGTAAGTAAATACCACAACTTCTTTATCCATTTTTCAATTTCTGCGATGTTGAACTTGTACTGTAAACGAGGTTCTTGTAAACAGAGCCGTTCCAAACTTTGGGGTGGCTGTGTCTTTTTGATTTTAAATTCCCTAAGCTATAGGACCATAAGTGGAAGTGCCCTAGGCTCTGTTGCTTTGTTTTTTAGATGTTTCAGGAAACACCATACACTTCTCCGGAGTGGTTGTTGGCAATTTACATCCCGCCCATCAGCATAACAAGGCTCCCAGTTCTCCATGGCCTGTCCTGCCTTTCTGGATTTTACACTTTTTTCAGATGGCCCTTTTGACCGGGGGGAAGTGAGACTTCATTGTAGTGCAGATTTCCTTTGCAAGCTTGCTTGGTTGGCCAAAAAGGGCGTATGCGTTTTTTCCTGAATATATTCAGGAAAAAACGCATACGCCCTTTTTGGCCAAGTGCATCATTGTGGACGTTCTGCCTCTTTTCCTATGCTTGCAATGCAATTCCAGTCTACCTCCTGAAATCGGTTTCCTGCAATTCTGCCCCGCTTTCAAGTCCTCTTGGCAGCCTTACTTCAGTCTATCTTTGGACGATAGCTGTCATTTATAACTCTGCAGCTTTGTGAATTACAGTGCCCCTGAGCTCCTTTCTTCAACTCGCTTTCTTTTGAGCTGGCCGCAACACCGCAGCATGGCTTCAGGCCCTAATCTGGTTCTGGCATGGCACGCTGAGCCTTTGGTTAATTCCTCTTCCTGGTGGGAAATGAGAGTTAAATTTGCCCGTCCAGACACCTCCAGCTAGCCTCTCATTGGTTCTCGCTATTCCTGTTCATCTTCCGCAGAAATTGCAAACTGGGCCAAACAGGAGGTTAAAGGCGCTGACTTTCCAAGTGGGGAGAGTGTTAGTAAAGCGTCTGGAATGTTGCACCCGAGTACCAGGGGAGGAAAACTGAGACATATTTGAACACGTCTCCCGTTCACATGGTTGATCATACTTGGGTTCCACATGCATGTTTTAGCTGAAGGAAGAATACCTAAAACCTGGGTAGTTGAAACCCGTGGAATGGGTACCATGCAATATGACTTCAAAGGGTCTTCATTTCCTCACCGAATCTCTCCAATCCTATCACTGCTGCGTTTATGCCCCTGTACACATGCTTGATTCTGTTTCGCAGACATAGCAATCCATAGGTTTTAAGATACTTACTAGTCAGGTACATTCTTAGGCGTTTAATATGCGGTGTTGAGTCCATTTCTTTGAGCAAGGAGTAGCTCTTGTCTATTCCATATTTGGCTTAAGGAACTTTATCTGTGCTCATTTCAATCTCTGGTTTTATGCAGCACCCCAACTCACCTTTCCCCTTAAGCAAGCATAAGTTGGTTTTCTAAATTTGAGACCCTGTTCTGTTCTGTAATTCAGTTCCTGTGTAGCCAAGTTTACATTCCGTGTATTACTGATATCTTATGATGTTTCTTTTTCTGTGTGACTTATTTCAGTTAGAATCATCATACCTGAATCCACTCATTGTGCTGCTAAGGGCCTGATGACACAGATTTCATTGCTGAGTGATATTGCTTTGTAAGTAAATACCACAACTTCTTTATCCATTTTTCAATTTCTGTGATGTTGAACTTGTACTGTAAACGAGGTTCTTGTAAACAGAGCCGTTCCAAACTTTGGGGTGGCTGTGTCTTTTTGATTTTAAATTCCCTAAGCTATAGGACCATAAGTGGAAGTGCCCTAGGCTCTGTTGCTTTGTTTTTTAGATGTTTCAGGAAACACCATACACTTCTCCCGAGTGGTTGTTGGCAATTTACATCCCGCCCATGAGCCTAACAAGGCTCCCAGTTCTCCATGGCCTGTCCTGCCTTTCTGGATTTTACACTTTTTTCAGATGGCCCTTTTGACCGGGGGGAAGTGAGACTTCATTGTAGTACAGATTTCCTTTGCAAGCTTGCTTGGTTGGCCAAAAAGGGCGTATGCGTTTTTTCCTGAATATATTCAGGAAAAAACGCATACGCCCTTTTTGGCCAAGTGCATCATTGTGGACGTTCTGCCTCTTTTCCTATGCTTTCAATGCAATTCCAGTCTACCTCCTGAAATCGGTTTCCTGCAATTCTGCCCCGCTTTCAAGTCCTCTTGGCAGCCTTACTTCAGTCTATTTTTGGACGATAGCTGTCATTTATAACTCTGCAGGTTTGTGAATTACAGTGCCCCTGAGCTCCTTTCTTCAACTCGCTTTCTTTTGAGCTGGCCGCAACACCGCAGGATGGCTTCAGGCCCTAATCTGGTTCCAGCACGGCACGCTGAGCCTTTGGTTATTTCCTCTTCCTGGTGGGAAATGAGAGTTAAATTTGCCCGTCCAGACACCTCCAGCTAGTCTCTCATTGGTTCTCGCTATTCGTGTTCATCTTCCGCAGAAATTGCAAACTGGGCCAAACAGGAGGTTAAAGGGACTGACTCTCCAAGTGGGGAGAGTATTAGTAAAGCGTCTGGAATGTTGCACCCGAGTACCAGGGTACGAAAACTGAGACATATTTGAACACGTCTCCCGTTCACATGGTTGATCATAATCTAGGTTCCACATGCATGTTTTAGCTGAAGGAAGAATACCTTAAACCTGGGTAGTTGAAACCCGTGGAATGGGTACCATGCAATATGTCTTCAAAGGGTCTTCATTTGCTCACCGAACCTCTCCAATCCTATCACTGCTGCGTTTATGCCCCTGTACACATGCTTGATTCTCTTTCGGAGACATAGCAATCCATAGGTTTTAAGATACTTACTAGTCAGGTACATTCTTAGGCATTTAATATGGGGTGTTGAGTCCATTTCGTTGAGCAAGGAGTAGCTCTTGTCTATTCCATATTTGGCTTAAGGAACTTTATCTGTGCTCATTTCAATCTCTGGTTTTATGCAGCACCCCAACTCACCTTTACCCTTAAGCAAGCATAAGTTGGTTTTCTAAATTTGAGACCCTGTTCTGTTCTGTAATTCAGTTCCTGTGTAGCCAAGTTTACATTCCGTGTATTAGTGATATCTTATGATGTTTCTTTTTCTGTGTGACTTATTTCAGTTAGAATCATCGTACCTGAATCCACTCATTATGCTGCTACGGGCCTGATGACATAGATTTCATTGCTGAGTGATACTGCATTGTACGTAAGTACCACAAGTTCTTTATCCATTTTTCACTTTCTGCGATGTTGAACTTCTACTGTAAACGAGGTTCTTGTAAACAGAGCCATTCCAAACTTTGGGGTGGCTGTGTCTTTTTGATTTTAATTTCCCTAAGCAATAGGACCATAAGTGGAAGTGCCCTAGGCTCTGTTGCTTTGTTTTTTAGATGTTTCAGGAAACACCATACACTTCTCCCGAGTGGTTGTTGGCAATTTACATCCCGCCCATCAGCATAACAAGGCTCCCAGTTCTCCATGGCCTGTCCTGCCTTTCTGGATTTTACACTTTTTTCAGATGGCCCTTTTGACCGGGGGGAAGTGAGACTTCATTGTAGTGCAGATTTCCTTTGCAAGCTTGCTTGGTTGGCCAAAAAGTGCGTATGCGTTTTTTCCTGAATATATTCAGGAAAAAACGTATACGCCCTTTTTGGCCAAGTGCATCATTGTGGACGTTCTGCCTCTTTTCCTATGCTTTCAATGCAATTCCAGTCTACCTCCTGAAATCGGTTTCCTGCAATTCTGCCCCGCTTTCAAATCCTCTTGGCAGCCTTACTTCAGTCTATTTTTGGACGATAGCTGTCATTTATAACTCTGCAGGTTTGTGAATTACAGTGCCCCTGAGCTCCTTTCTTCAACTCGCTTTCTTGTGAGCTGGCCGCAACACCGCAGGATGTCTTCAGGCCCTAATCTCGTTCCGGCACGGCATGCGGAGCCTTTGGTTATTTCCTCTTGCTGGTGGGAAATGAGAGTTAAAGTTGCCCGTCCAGACACCTCCAGCTAGTCTCTCATTGGTTCTCGCTATTCCTGTTCATCTTCCGCAGAAATTGCAAACTGGGCCAAACAGGAGGTTAAAGGCGCTGACTTTCCAAGTGGGGAGAGTGTTAGTAAAGCGTCTGGAATGTTGCACCCGAGTACCAGGGGAGGAAAACTGAGACATATTTGAACACGTCTCCCGTTCACATGGTTGATCATACTTGGGTTCCACATGCATGTTTTAGCTGAAGGAAGAATACCTTAAACCTGTGTATTTGAAACCCGTGGAATGGGTACCATGCAATATGACTTCAAAGGGTCTTCATTTGCTCACCGAACCTCTCCAATCCTATCACTGCTGCGTTTATGCCCCTGTACACATGCTTGATTCTCTTTCGGAGACATAGCAATCCATAGGTTTTAAGATACTTACTAGTCAGGTACATTCTTAGGCGTTTAATATGCGGTGTTGAGTCCATTTCGTTGAGCAAGGAGTAGCTCTTGTCTATTCCATATTTGGCTTAAGGAACTTTATCTGTGCTCATTTCAATCTCTGGTTTTATGCAGCACCCCAACTCACCTTTCCCCTTAAGCAAGCATAAGTTGGTTTTCTAAATTTGAGACCCTGTTCTGTTCTGTAATTCAGTTCCTGTGTAGCCAAGTTTACATTCCGTGTATTACTGATATCTTATGATGTTTCTTTTTCTGTGTGACTTATTTCAGTTAGAATCATCATACCTGAATCCACTCATTGTGCTGCTAAGGGCCTGATGACACAGATTTCATTGCTGAGTGATATTGCTTTGTAAGTAAATACCACAACTTCTTTATCCATTTTTCAATTTCTGCGATGTTGAACTTGTACTGTAAACGAGGTTCTTGTAAACAGAGCCGTTCCAAACTTTGGGGTGGCTGTGTCTTTTTGATTTTAAATTCCCTAAGCTATAGGACCATAAGTGGAAGTGCCCTAGGCTCTGTTGCTTTGTTTTTTAGATGTTTCAGGAAACACCATACACTTCTCCCGAGTGGTTGTTGGCAATTTACATCCCACCCATCAGCATAACAAGGCTCCCAGTTCTCCATGGCCTGTCCTGCCTTTCTGGATTTTACACTTTTTTCAGATGGCCCTTTTGACCGGGGGGAAGTGAGACTTCATTGTAGTGCAGATTTCCTTTGCAAGCTTGCTTGGTTGGCCAAAAAGGGCGTATGCGTTTTTTCCTGAATGTATTCAGGAAAAAACGCATACGCCCTTTTTGGCCAAGTGCATCATTGTGGACGTTCTGCCTCTTTTCCTATGCTTTCAATGCAATTCCAGTCTACCTCCTGAAATCGGTTTCCTGCAATTCTGCTCCGCTTTCAAGTCCTCTTGGCAGCCTTACTTCAGTCTATTTTTGGACGATAGCTGTCATTTATAACTCTGCAGCTTTGTGAATTACAGTGCCCCTGAGCTCCTTTCTTCAACTCGCTTTCTTGTGACCTGGCCGCAACACCGCAGGATGGCTTCAGGCCCTAATCTGGTTCCGGCACGGCACGCTGAGCCTTTGGTTATTTCCTCTTCCTGGTGGGAAATGAGAGTTAAATTTGCCCGTCCAGACACCTCCAGCTAGTCTCTCATTGGTTCTCGTTATTCCTGTTCATCTTCCGCAGAAATTGCAAAGTGGGCCAAACAGGAGGTTAAAGGCGCTGACTTTCCAAGTGGGGAGAGTGTTAGTAAAGCGTCTGGAATGTTGCACCCGAGTACCAGGGGAGGAAAACTGAGACATATTTGAACACGTCTCCCGTTCACATGGTTGATCATACTTGGGTTCCACATGCATGTTTTAGCTGAAGGAAGAATACCTTAAACCTGGGTAGTTGAAACCCGTGGAATGGGTACCATGCACTATGACTTCAAAGGGTCTTCATTTGCTCACCGAACCTCTCCAATCCTATCACTGCTGCGTTTATGCCCCTGTACACATGCTTGATTCTCTTTCGGAGACATAGCAATCCATAGGTTTTAAGATACTTACTAGTCAGGTACATTCTTAGGCGTTTAATATGCGGTGTTGAGTCCATTTCGTTGAGCAAGGAGTAGCTCTTGTCTATTCCATATTTGGCTTAAGGAACTTTATCTGTGCTCATTTCAATCTCTGGTTTTATGCAGCACCCCAACTCACCTTTCCCCTTAAGCAAGCATAAGTTGGTTTTCTAAATTTGAGACCCTGTTCTGTTCTGTAATTCAGTTCCTGTGTAGCCAAGTTTACATTCCGTGTATTACTGATATCTTATGATGTTTCTTTTTCTGTGTGACTTATTTCATTTAGAATCATCATACCTGAATCCACTCATTGTGCTGCTAAGGGCCTGATGACACAGATTTCATTGCTGAGTGATATTGCTTTGTAAGTAAATACCACAACTTCTTTATCCATTTTTCAATTTCTGCGATGTTGAACTTGTACTGTAAACGAGGTTCTTGTAAACAGAGCCGTTCCAAACTTTTGGGTGGCTGTGTCTTTTTGATTTTAAATTCCCTAAGCTATAGGACCATAAGTGGAAGTGCCCTAGGCTCTGTTGCTTTGTTTTTTAGATGTTTCAGGAAACACCATACACTTCTCCCGAGTGTTTGTTGGCAATTTACATCCCGCCCTTCAGCATAACAAGGCTCCCAGTTCTCCATGGCCTGTCCTGCCTTTCTGGATTTTACACTTTTTTCAGATGGCCCTTTTGACCGGGGGGAAGTGAGACTTCATTGTAGTGCAGATTTCCTTTGCAAGCTTGCTTGGTTGGCCAAAAAGGGCGTATGCGTTTTTTCCTGAATATATTCAGGAAAAAACGCATACGCCCTTTTTGGCCAAGTGCATCATTGTGGACGTTCTGCCTCTTTTCCTATGCTTTCAATGCAATTCCAGTCTACCTCCTGAAATCGGTTTCCTGCAATTCTGCCCCGCTTTCAAGTCCTCTTGGCAGCCTTACTTCAGTCTATTTTTGGACGATAGCTGTCATTTATAACTCTGCAGGTTTGTGAATTACAGTGCCCCTGAGCTCGTTTCTTCAACTCGCTTTCTTTTGAGCTGGCCGCAACACCGCAGGATGGCTTCAGGCCCTAATCTGGTTCCAGCACGGCACGCTGAGCCTTCGGTTATTTCCTCTTCCTGGTGGGAAATGAGAGTTAAATTTGCCCGTCCAGACACCTCCAGCTAGCCTCTCATTGGTTCTCGCTATTCCTGTTCATCTTCTGCAGAAATTGCAAACTGGGCCAAACAGGAGGTTAAAGGGACTGACTCTCCAAGTGGGGAGAGTGTTAGTAAAGCGTCTGGAATGTTGCACCCGAGTACCAGGGTACGAAAACTGAGACATATTTGAACACGTCTCCCGTTCACATGGTTGATCATACTCTAGGTTCCACATGCATGTTTTAGCTGAAGGAAGAATACCTTAAACCTGGGTAGTTGAAACCCGTGGAATGGGTACCATGCAATATGACTTCAAAGGGTCTTCATTTGCTCACCGAACCTCTCCAATCCTATCACTGCTGCGTTTATGCCCCTGTACACATGCTTGATTCTCTTTCGGAGACATAGCAATCCATAGGTTTTAAGATACTTACTAGTCAGGTACATTCTTAGGCATTTAATATGCGGTGTTGAGTCCATTTCGTTGAGCAAGGAGTAGCTCTTGTCTATTCCATATTTGGCTTAAGGAACTTTATCTGTGCTCATTTCAATCTCTGGTTTTATGCAGCACCCCAACTCACCTTTCGCCTTAAGCAAGCATAAGTTGGTTTTCTAAATTTGAGACCCTGTTCTGTTCTGTAATTCAGTTCCTGTGTAGCCAAGTTTACATTCCGTGTATTACTGATATCTTATGATGTTTCTTTTTCTGTGTGACTTATTTCAGTTAGAATCATCATACCTGAATCCACTCATTGTGCTGCTAAGGGCCTGATGACACAGATTTCATTGCTGAGTGATATTGCTTTGTAAGTGAATACCACAACTTCTTTATCCATTTTTCAATTTCTGCGATGTTGAACTTGTACTGTAAACGAGGTTCTTGTAAACAGAGCCGTTCCAAACTTTGGGGTGGCTGTGTCTTTTTGATTTTAAATTCCCTAATCTATAGGACCATAAGTGGAAGTGCCCTAGGCTCTGTTGCTTTGTTTTTTAGATGTTTCAGGAAACACCATACACTTCTCCGGAGTGGTTGTTGGCAATTTACATCCCGCCCATCAGCATAACAAGGCTCCCAGTTCTCCATGGCCTGTCCTGCCTTTCTGGATTTTACACTTTTTTCAGATGGCCCTTTTGACCGGGGGGAAGTGAGACTTCATTGTAGTGCAGATTTCCTTTGCAAGCTTGCTTGGTTGGCCAAAAAGGGCGTATGCGTTTTTACCTGAATATATTCAGGAAAAAACGCATACGCCCTTTTTGGCCAAGTGCATCATTGTGGACGTTCTGCCTCTTTTCCTATGCTTGCAATGCAATTCCAGTCTACCTCCTGAAATCGGTTTCCTGCAATTCTGCCCCGCTTTCAAGTCCTCTTGGCAGCCTTACTTCAGTCTATTTTTGGACGATAGCTGTCATTTATAACTCTGCAGCTTTGTGAATTACAGTGCCCCTGAGCTCCTTTCCTCAACTCGCTTTCTTTTGAGCTGGCTGCAACACCGCAGGATGGCTTCAGGCCCTAATCTGGTTCCGGCACGGCACGCTGAGCCTTTGGTTATTTCTTCTTCCTGGTGGGAAATGAGAGTTAAATTTGCCCGTCCAGACACCTCCAGCTAGCCTCTCATTGGTTCTCGCTATTCCTGTTCATCTTCCGCAGAAATTGCAAACTGGGCCAAACAGGAGGTTAAAGGGACTGACTCTCCAAGTGGGGAGAGTGTTAGTAAAGCGTCTGGAATGTTGCACCCGAGTACCAGGGGAGGAAAACTGAGACATATTTGAACACGTCTCCCGTTCACATGGTTGATCATACTTGGCTTCCACATGCATGTTTTAGCTGAAGGAAGAATACCTAAAACCTGGGTAGTTGAAACCCGTGGAATGGGTACCATGCAATATGACTTCAAAGGGTCTTCATTTGCTCACCGAACCTCTCCAATCCTATCACTGCTGCGTTTATGCCCCTGTACACATGCTTGATTCTGTTTCGGAGACATAGCAATCCATAGGTTTTAAGATACTTACTAGTCAGGTACATTCTTAGGCGTTTAATATGCGGTGTTGAGTCCATTTCGTTGAGCAAGGAGTAGCTCTTGTCTATTCCATATTTGGCTTAAGGAACTTTATCTGTGCTCATTTCAATCTCTGGTTTTATGCAGCACCCCAACTCACCTTTCCCCTTAAGCAAGCATAAGTTGGTTTTCTAAATTTGAGACCCTGTTCTGTTCTGTAATTCAGTTCCTGTGTAGCCAAGTTTACATTCCGTGTATTACTGATATCTTATGATGTTTCTTTTTCTGTGTGACTTATTTCAGTTAGAATCATCATACCTGAATCCACTCATTGTGCTGCTAAGGGCCTGATGACACAGATTTCATTGCTGAGTGATATTGCTTTGTAAGTAAATACCACAACTTCTTTATCCATTTTTCACTTTCTGCGATGTTGAACTTGTACTGTAAACGAGGTTCTTGTAAACAGAGCCGTTCCAAACTTTGGGGTGGCTGTGTCTTTTTGATTTTAAATTCCCTAAGCTATAGGACCATAAGTGGAAGTGCCCTAGGCTCTGTTGCTTTGTTTTTTAGATGTTTCAGGAAACACCATACACTTCTCCCGAGTGGTTGTTGGCAATTTACATCCCGCCCATCAGCATAACAAGGCTCCCAGTTCTCCATGGCCTGTCCTGCCTTTCTGGATTTTACACTTTTTTCAGATGGCCCTTTTGACCGGGGGGAAGTGAGACTTCATTGTAGTGCAGATTTCCTTTGCAAGCTTGCTTGGTTGGCCAAAAAGGGCGTATGCGTTTTTTCCTGAATATATTCAGGAAAAAACGCATACGCCCTTTTTGGCCAAGTGCATCATTGTGGACGTTCTGCCTCTTTTCCTATGCTTTCAATGCAATTCCAGTCTACCTCCTGAAATCGGTTTCCTGCAATTCTGCCCCGCTTTCAAGTCCTCTTGGCAGCCTTACTTCAGTCTATTTTTGGACGATAGCTGTCATTTATAACTCTGCAGGTTTGTGAATTACAGTGCCCCTGAGCTCGTTTCTTCAACTCGCTTTCTTTTGAGCTGGCCGCAACACCGCAGGATGGCTTCAGGCCCTAATCTGGTTCCAGCACGGCACGCTGAGCCTTCGGTTATTTCCTCTTCCTGGTGGGAAATGAGAGTTAAATTTGCCCGTCCAGACACCTCCAGCTAGCCTCTCATTGGTTCTCGCTATTCCTGTTCATCTTCTGCAGAAATTGCAAACTGGGCCAAACAGGAGGTTAAAGGGACTGACTCTCCAAGTGGGGAGAGTGTTAGTAAAGCGTCTGGAATGTTGCACCCGAGTACCAGGGTACGAAAACTGAGACATATTTGAACACGTCTCCCGTTCACATGGTTGATCATACTCTAGGTTCCACATGCATGTTTTAGCTGAAGGAAGAATACCTTAAACCTGGGTAGTTGAAACCCGTGGAATGGGTACCATGCAATATGACTTCAAAGGGTCTTCATTTGCTCACCGAACCTCTCCAATCCTATCACTGCTGCGTTTATGCCCCTGTACACATGCTTGATTCTCTTTCGGAGACATAGCAATCCATAGGTTTTAAGATACTTACTAGTCAGGTACATTCTTAGGCATTTAATATGCGGTGTTGAGTCCATTTCGTTGAGCAAGGAGTAGCTCTTGTCTATTCCATATTTGGCTTAAGGAACTTTATCTGTGCTCATTTCAATCTCTGGTTTTATGCAGCACCCCAACTCACCTTTCGCCTTAAGCAAGCATAAGTTGGTTTTCTAAATTTGAGACCCTGTTCTGTTCTGTAATTCAGTTCCTGTGTAGCCAAGTTTACATTCCGTGTATTACTGATATCTTATGATGTTTCTTTTTCTGTGTGACTTATTTCAGTTAGAATCATCATACCTGAATCCACTCATTGTGCTGCTAAGGGCCTGATGACACAGATTTCATTGCTGAGTGATATTGCTTTGTAAGTGAATACCACAACTTCTTTATCCATTTTTCAATTTCTGCGATGTTGAACTTGTACTGTAAACGAGGTTCTTGTAAACAGAGCCGTTCCAAACTTTGGGGTGGCTGTGTCTTTTTGATTTTAAATTCCCTAATCTATAGGACCATAAGTGGAAGTGCCCTAGGCTCTGTTGCTTTGTTTTTTAGATGTTTCAGGAAACACCATACACTTCTCCGGAGTGGTTGTTGGCAATTTACATCCCGCCCATCAGCATAACAAGGCTCCCAGTTCTCCATGGCCTGTCCTGCCTTTCTGGATTTTACACTTTTTTCAGATGGCCCTTTTGACCGGGGGGAAGTGAGACTTCATTGTAGTGCAGATTTCCTTTGCAAGCTTGCTTGGTTGGCCAAAAAGGGCGTATGCGTTTTTACCTGAATATATTCAGGAAAAAACGCATACGCCCTTTTTGGCCAAGTGCATCATTGTGGACGTTCTGCCTCTTTTCCTATGCTTGCAATGCAATTCCAGTCTACCTCCTGAAATCGGTTTCCTGCAATTCTGCCCCGCTTTCAAGTCCTCTTGGCAGCCTTACTTCAGTCTATTTTTGGACGATAGCTGTCATTTATAACTCTGCAGCTTTGTGAATTACAGTGCCCCTGAGCTCCTTTCCTCAACTCGCTTTCTTTTGAGCTGGCTGCAACACCGCAGGATGGCTTCAGGCCCTAATCTGGTTCCAGCACGGCACGCTGAGCCTTTGGTTATTTCTTCTTCCTGGTGGGAAATGAGAGTTAAATTTGCCCGTCCAGACACCTCCAGCTAGCCTCTCATTGGTTCTCGCTATTCCTGTTCATCTTCCGCAGAAATTGCAAACTGGGCCAAACAGGAGGTTAAAGGGACTGACTCTCCAAGTGGGGAGAGTGTTAGTAAAGCGTCTGGAATGTTGCACCCGAGTACCAGGGGAGGAAAACTGAGACATATTTGAACACGTCTCCCGTTCACATGGTTGATCATACTTGGGTTCCACATGCATGTTTTAGCTAAAGGAAGAATACCTAAAACCTGGGTAGTTGAAACCCGTGGAATGGGTACCATGCAATATGACTTCAAAGGGTCTTCATTTGCTCACCGAACCTCTCCAATCCTATCACTGCTGCGTTTATGCCCCTGTACACATGCTTGATTCTGTTTCGGAGACATAGCAATCCATAGGTTTTAAGATACTTACTAGTCAGGTACATTCTTAGGCGTTTAATATGCGGTGTTGAGTCCATTTCGTTGAGCAAGGAGTAGCTCTTGTCTATTCCATATTTGGCTTAAGGAACTTTATCTGTGCTCATTTCAATCTCTGGTTTTATGCAGCACCCCAACTCACCTTTCCCCTTAAGCAAGCATAAGTTGGTTTTCTAAATTTGAGACCCTGTTCTGTTCTGTAATTCAGTTCCTGTGTAGCCAAGTTTACATTCCGTGTATTACTGATATCTTATGATGTTTCTTTTTCTGTGTGACTTATTTCAGTTAGAATCATCATACCTGAATCCACTCATTGTGCTGCTAAGGGCCTGATGACACAGATTTCATTGCTGAGTGATATTGCTTTGTAAGTAAATACCACAACTTCTTTATCCATTTTTCACTTTCTGCGATGTTGAACTTGTACTGTAAACGAGGTTCTTGTAAACAGAGCCGTTCCAAACTTTGGGGTGGCTGTGTCTTTTTGATTTTAAATTCCCTAAGCTATAGGACCATAAGTGGAAGTGCCCTAGGCTCTGTTGATTTGTTTTTTAGATGTTTCAGGAAACACCATACACTTCTCCCGAGTGGTTGTTGGCAATTTACATCCCGCCCATCAGCATAACAAGGCTCCCAGTTCTCCATGGCCTGTCCTGCCTTTCTGGATTTTACACTTTTTTCAGATGGCCCTTTTGACCGGGGGGAAGTGAGACTTCATTGTAGTGCAGATTTCCTTTGCAAGCTTGCTTGGTTGGCCAAAAAGGGCGTATGCGTTTTTTCCTGAATATATTCAGGAAAAAACGCATACGCCCTTTTTGGCCAAGTGCATCATTGTGGACGTTCTGCCTCTTTTCCTATGCTTTCAATGCAATTCCAGTCTACCTCCTGAAATCGGTTTCCTGCAATTCTGCCCCGCTTTCAAGTCCTCTTGGCAGCCTTACTTCAGTCTATTTTTGGACGATAGCTGTCATTTATAACTCTGCAGGTTTGTGAATTACAGTGCCCCTGAGCTCCTTTCTTCAACTCGCTTTCTTTTGAGCTGGCCGCAACACCGCAGGATGTCTTCAGGCCCTAATCTGGTTCTGGCACGGCATGCTGAGCCTTTGGTTAATTCCTCTTCCTGGTGGGAAATGAGAGTTAATTTTGCCCATCCAGACACCTCCAGCTAGTCTCTCATTGGTTCTCGCTATTCCTGTTCATCTTCCACAGAAATTGCAAACTGGGCCAAACAGGAGGTTAAAGGGACTGACTCTCCAAGTGGGGAGAGTGTTAGTAAAGCGTCTGGAATATTGCACCCGAGTAGCAGGGTACGAAAACTGAGACATATTTTAACACGTCTCCCGATCACATGGTTGATCATACTCTAGGTTCCACATGCATGTTTTAGCTGAAGGAAGAATACCTTAAACCTGGGTAGTTGAAACCCGTGGAATGGGTACCATGCAATATGACTTCAAAGGGTCTTCATTTGCTCACCGAACCTCTCCAATCCTATCACTGCTGCGTTTATGCCCCTGTACACATGCTTGATTCTCTTTCGGAGACATAGCAATCCATAGGTTTTAAGATACTTACTAGTCAGGTACATTCTTAGGCATTTAATATGCGGTGTTGAGTCCATTTCGTTGAGCAAGGAGTAGCTCTTGTCTATTCCATATTTGGCTTAAGGAACTTTATCTGTGCTCATTTCAATCTCTGGTTTTATGCAGCACCCCAACTCACCTTTACCCTTAAGCAAGCATAAGTTGGTTTTCTAAATTTGAGACCCTGTTCTGTTCTGTAATTCAGTTCCTGTGTAGCCAAGTTTACATTCCGTGTATTAGTGATATCTTATGATGTTTCTTTTTCTGTGTGACTTATTTCAGTTAGAATCATCGTACCTGAATCCACTCATTATGCTGCTACGGGCTTGATGACATAGATTTCATTGCTGAGTGATACTGCATTGTACGTAAGTACCACAAGTTCTTTATCCACTTTTCACTTTCTGCGATGTTGAACTTGTACTGTAAACGAGGTTCTTGTAAACAGAGCCGTTCCAAGCTTTGGGGTGGCTGTGTCTTTTTGATTTTAATTTCCCTAAGCTATAGGACCATAAGTGGAAGTGCCCTAGGCTCTGTTGCTTTGTTTTTTAGATGTTTCAGGAATCACCATACACTTCTCCCGAGTGGTTGTTGGCAATTTACATCCCGCCCATCAGCATAACAAGGCTCCCAGTTCTCCATGGCCTGTCCTGCCTTTCTGGATTTTACACTTTTTTCAGATGGCCCTTTTGACCGGGGGGAAGTGAGACTTCATTGTAGTGCAGATTTCCTTTGCAAGCTTGCTTGGTTGGCCAAAAAGGGCGTATGCGTTTTTTCCTGAATATATTCAGGAAAAAACGCATACGCCCTTTTTGGCCAAGTGCATCATTGTGGACGTTCTGCCTCTTTTCCTATGCTTTCAATGCAATTCCAGTCTACCTCCTGAAATCGGTTTCCTGCAATTCTGCCCCGCTTTCAAGTCCTCTTGGCAGCCTTACTTCAGTCTATTTTTGGACGATAGCTGTCATTTATAACTCTGCAGGTTTGTGAATTACAGTGCCCCTGAGCTCATTTCTACAACTCGCTTTCTTGTGAGCTGGCCGCAACACCGCAGGATGGCTTCAGGCCCTAATCTGGTTCCGGCACGGCACGCTGAGCCTTTGGTTAATTCCTCTTCCTGGTGGGAAATGAGAGATAAATTTGCCCGTCCAGACACCTCCAGCTAGTCTCTCATTGGTTCTCGCTATTCCTGTTCACCTTCCGCAGAAATTGCAAACTGGGCCAAACAGGAGGTTAAAGGGACTGACTCTCCAAGTGGGGAGAGTGTTAGTAAAGCGTCTGGAATGTTGCACCCGAGTACCAGGGGAGGAAAACTGAGACATATTTGAACACGTCTCCCGTTCACACGGTTGATCATACTCTGGGTTCCACATGCATGTTTTAGCTGAAGGAAGAATACCTTAAACCTGGAGAGTTGAGACCTGTGTAATGGGTACCATGCAATATGACTTCAAAGGGTCTTCATTTGCTCACGAACCTCTCCAATCCTATCACTGCTGCGTTTATGCCCCTGTACACATGCTTGATTCTCTTTCGGAGACATAGCAATCCATAGGTTTTAAGATACTTACTAGTCATGTACATTCTTAGGCGTTTAATATGCGGTGTTGAGTCCATTTCGTTGAGCAAGGAGTAGCTCTTGTCTATTCCATATTTGGCTTAAGGAACTTTATCTGTGCTCATTTCAATCTCTGGTTTTATGCAGCACCCCAACTCACCTTTCCCCTTAAGCAAGCATAAGTTGGTTTTCTAAATTTGAGACCCTGTTCTGTTCTGTAATTCAGTTCCTGTGTAGCCAAGTTTACATTCCGTGTATTACTGATATCTTATGATGTTTCTTTTTCTGTGTGACTTATTTCAGTTAGAATCATCATACCTGAATCCACTCATTGTGCTGCTAAGGGCCTGATGACATAGATTTCATTGCTGAGTGATATTGCTTTGTAAGTGAATACCACAACTTCTTTATCCATTTTTCACTTTCTGTGATATTGAACTTGTACGGTAAACGAGGTTCTTGTAAACGGAGGCGTCCCAAACTTTGGGGTGGCTGTGTCTTTTTGATTTTAATTTCCCTAAGCTATAGGACCATAAGTGGAAGTGCCCTAGGCTCTGTTGCTTTGTTTTTTAGATGTTTCAGGAAACACCATACACTTCTCCCAAGTGTCTGTTGGCAATTTACATCCCGCCCATCAGCATAAGAAGTCTCCCAATTCTCAATGGCCTGTCCTGCCTTTCTGGATTTTACACTTTTTTCAGATGGCCCTTTTGACCGGGGGGAAGTGAGACTTCATTGTAGTGCAGATTTCCTTTGCAAGCTTGCTTGGTTGGCCAAAAAGGGCGTATGCGTTTTTTCCTGAATATATTCAGGAAAAAACGCATACGCCCTTTTTGGCCAAGTGCATCATTGTGGACGTTCTGCCTCTTTTCCTATGCTTTCAATGCAATTCCAGTCTACCTCCTGAAATCGGTTTCCTGCAATTCTGCCCCGCTTTCAAGTCCTCTTGGCAGCCTTACTTCAGTATATTTTTGGACGATAGCTGACATTTATAACTCTGCAGGTTTGTGAATTACAGTGCCCCTGAGCTCCTTTCTTCAACTCGCTTTCTTGTGACCTGGCCGCAACACCGCAGGATGGCTTCAGGCCCTAATCTGGTTCCGGCACGGCACGATGAGCCTTTGGTTATTTCCTCTTCCTGGTGGGAAATGAGAGTTAAATTTGCCCGTCCAGACACCTCCAGCTAGTCTCTCATTGGTTCTCGCTATTCCTGTTCATCTTCCGCAGAAATTGCAAACTGGGCCAAACAGGAGGTTAAAGGCGCTGACTTTCCAAGTGGGGAGAGTGTTAGTAAAGCGTCTGGAATGTTGCACCCGAGTACCAGGGGAGGAAAACTGAGACATATTTGAACACGTCTCCCGTTCACATGGTTGATCATACTTGGGTTCCACATGCATGTTTTAGCTGAAGGAAGAATACCTAAAACCTGGGTAGTTGAAACCCGTGGAATGGGTACCATGCAATATGACTTCAAAGGGTCTTCATTTGCTCACCGAACCTCTCCAATCCTATCACTGCTGCGTTTATGCCCCTGTACACATGCTTGATTCTGTTTCGGAGACATAGCAATCCATAGGTTTTAAGATACTTACTAGTCAGGTACATTCTTAGGCGTTTAATATGCGGTGTTGAGTCCATTTCGTTGAGCAAGGAGTAGCTCTTGTCTATTCCATATTTGGCTTAAGGAACTTTATCTGTGCTCATTTCAATCTCTGGTTTTATGCAGCACCCCAACTCACCTTTCCCCTTAAGCAAGCATAAGTTGGTTTTCTAAATTTGAGACCCTGTTCTGTTCTGTAATTCAGTTCCTGTGTAGCCAAGTTTACATTCCGTGTATTACTGATATCTTATGATGTTTCTTTTTCTGTGTGACTTATTTCAGTTAGAATCATCATACCTGAATCCACTCATTGTGCTGCTAAGGGCCTGATGACACAGATTTCATTGCTGAGTGATATTGCTTTGTAAATGAATACCACAACTTCTTTATCCATTTTTCAATTTCTGCGATGTTGAACTTGTACTGTAAATGAGGTTCTTGTAAACAGAGCTGTTCCAAACTTTGGGGTGGCTGTGTCTTTTTGATTTTAAATTCCCTAAGCTATAGGACCATAAGTGGAAGTGCCCTAGGCTCTGTTGCTTTGTTTTTTAGATGTTTCAGGAAACACCATACACTTCTCCCCAGTGGTTGTTGGCAATTTACATCCCGCCCATCAGCATAACAAGGCTCCCAGTTCTCCATGGCCTGTCCTGCCTTTCTGGATTTTACACTTTTTTCAGATGGCCCTTTTGACCGGGGGGAAGTGAGACTTCATTGTAGTGCAGATTTCCTTTGCAAGCTTGCTTGGTTGGCCAAAAAGGGCGTATGCGTTTTTTCCTGAATATATTCAGGAAAAAACGCATACGCCCTTTTTGGCCAAGTGCATCATTGTGGACGTTCTGCCTCTTTTCCTATGCTTGCAATGCAATTCCAGTCTACCTCCTGAAATCGGTTTCCTGCAATTCTGCCCCGCTTTCAAGTCCTCTTGGCAGCCTTACTTCAGTCTATTTTTGGACAATAGCTGTCATTTATAACTCTGCAGGTTTGTGAATTACAGTGCCCCTGAGCTCCTTTCTTCAACTCGCTTTCTTGTGACCTGGCCGCAACACCGCAGGATGTCTTCAGGCCCTAATCTGGTTCTGGCACGGCACGCTGAGCCTTTGGTTAATTCCTCTTCCTGGTGGGAAATGAGAGTTAAATTTGCCCATCCAGACACCTCCAGCTAGTCTCTCATTGGTTCTCGCTATTCCTGTTCATCTTCCACAGAAATTGCAAACTGGGCCAAACAGGAGGTTAAAGGGACTGACTCTCCAAGTGGGGAGAGTGTTAGTAAAGCGTCTGGAATGTTGCACCCGAGTACCAGGGTACGAAAACTGAGACATATTTGAACACGTCTCCCGATCACATGGTTGATCATACTCTAGGTTCCACATGCATGTTTTAGCTGAAGGAAGAATACCTTAAACCTGGGTAGTTGAAACCCGTGGAATGGGTACCATGCAATATGACTTCAAAGGTTCTTCATTTGCTCACCGAACCTCTCCAATCCTATCACTGCTGCGTTTATGCCCCTGTACACATGCTTGATTCTCTTTCGGAGACATAGCAATCCATAGGTTTTAAGATACTTACTAGTCAGGTACATTCTTAGGCATTTAATATGCAGTGTTGAGTCCATTTCGTTGAGCAAGGAGTAGCTCTTGTCTATTCCATATTTGGCTTAAGGAACTTTATCTGTGCTCATTTCAATCTCTGGTTTTATGCAGCACCCCAGCTCACCTTTACCCTTAAGCAAGCATAAGTTGGTTTTCTAAATTTGAGACCCTGTTCTGTTCTGTAATTCAGTTCCTGTGTAGCCAAGTTTACATTCCGTGTATTAGTGATATCTTATGATGTTTCTTTTTCTGTGTGACTTATTTCAGTTAGAATCATCGTACCTGAATCCACTCATTATGCTGCTACGGGCCTGATGACATAGATTTCATTGCTGAGTGATACTGCATTGTACGTAAGTACCACAAGTTCTTTATCCATTTTTCACTTTCTGCGATGTTGAACTTGTACTGTAAACGAGGTTCTTGTAAACAGAGCCGTTCGAAACTTTGGGGTGGCTGTGTCTTTTTGATTTTAAATTCCCTAAGCTATAGGACCATAAGTGGAAGTGCCCTAGGCTCTGTTGCTTTGTTTTTTAGATGTTTCAGGAAACACCATACACTTCTCCCGAGTGTTTGTTGGCAATTTACATCCCGCCCTTCAGCATAACAAGGCTCCCAGTTCTCCATGGCCTGTCCTGCCTTTCTGGATTTTACACTTTTTTCAGATGGCCCTTTTGACCGGGGGGAAGTGAGACTTCATTGTAGTGCAGATTTCCTTTGTAAGCTTGCTTGGTTGGCCAAAAAGGGCGTATGCGTTTTTTCCTGAATATATTCAGGAAAAAACGCATACGCCCTTTTTGGCCAAGTGCATCATTGTGGACGTTCTACCTCTTTTCCTATGCTTTCAATGCAATTCCAGTCTACCTCCTGAAATCGGTTTCCTGCAATTCTGCCCCGCTTTCAAGTCCTCTTGGCAGCCTTACTTCAGTCTATTTTTGGACGATAGCTGTCATTTATAACTCTGCAGGTTTGTGAATTACAGTGCCCCTGAGCTCCTTTCTTCAACTCGCTTTCTTTTGAGCTGGCCGCAACACCGCACGATGGCTTCAGGCCCTAATCTGGTTCCGGCACGGCACGCTGAGCCTTTGGTTATTTCCTCTTCCTGGTGGGCAATGAGAGTTAAATTTGCCCGTCCAGACACCTCCAGCTAGCCTCTCATTGGTTCTCGCTATTCCTGTTCATCTTCCGCAGAAATTGCAAACTGGGACAAACAGGAGGTTAAAGGCGCTGACTTTCCAAGTGGGGAGAGTGTTAGTAAAGCGTCTGGAATGTTGCACCCGAGTACCAGGGTACGAAAACTGAGACATATTTGAACACGTCTCCCGTTCACATGGTTGATCATACTTGGGTTCCACATGCATGTTTTAGCTGAAGGAAGAATACCTAAAACCTGGGTAGTTGAAACCCGTGGAATGGGTACCATGCAATATGACTTCAAAGGGTCTTCATTTGCTCACCGAACCTCTCCAATCCTATCACTGCTGCGTTTATGCCCCTGTACACATGCTTGATTCTGTTTCGGAGACATAGCAATCCATAGGTTTTAAGATACTTACTAGTCAGGTACATTCTTAGGCGTTTAATATGCGGTGTTGAGTCCATTTCGTTGAGCAAGGAGTAGCTCTTGTCTATTCCATATTTGGCTTAAGGAACTTTATCTGTGCTCATTTCAATCTCTGGTTTTATGCAGCACCCCAACTCACCTTTCCCCTTAAGCAAGCATAAGTTGGTTTTCTAAATTTGAGACCCTGTTCTGTTCTGTAATTCAGTTCCTGTGTAGCCAAGTTTACATTCCGTGTATTACTGATATCTTATGATGTTTCTTTTTCTGTGTGACTTATTTCAGTTAGAATCATCATACCTGAATCCACTCATTGTGCTGCTAAGGGCCTGATGACACAGATTTCATTGCTGAGTGATATTGCTTTGTAAGTAAATACCACAACTTCTTTATCCATTTTTCAATTTCTGCGATGTTGAACTTGTACTGTAAACGAGGTTCTTGTAAACAGAGCCGTTCCAAACTTTGGGGTGGCTGTGTCTTTTTGATTTTAAATTCCCTAAGCTATAGGACCATAAGTGGAAGTGCCCTAGGCTCTGTTGCTTTGTTTTTTAGATGTTTCAGGAAACACCATACACTTCTCCCGAGTGGGTGTTGGCAATTTACATCCCGCCCATCAGCATAACAAGGCTCCCAGTTCTCCATTTGCCTGTCCTGCCTTTCTGGATTTTACACTTTTTTCAGATGGCCCTTTTGACCGGGGGGAAGTGAGACTTCATTGTAGTGCAGATTTCCTTTGCAAGCTTGCTTGGTTGGCCAAAAAGGGCGTATGCGTTTTTTCCTGAATATATTCAGGAAAAAACGCATACGCCCTTTTTGGCCAAGTGCATCATTGTGGACGTTCTGCCTCTTTTCCTATGCTTTCAATGCAATTCCAGTCTACCTCCTGAAATCGGTTTCCTGCAATTCTGCCCCGCTTTCAAGTCCTCTTGGCAGCCTTACTTCAGTATATTTTTGGATGATAGCTGTCATTTATAACTCTGCAGGTTTGTGAATTACAGTGCCCCTGAGCTCCTTTCTTCAACTCGCTTTCTTGTGACCTGGCTGCAACACCGCAGGATGTCTTCAGGCCCTAATCTGGTTCTGGCACGGCACGCTGAGCCTTTGGTTAATTCCACTTCCTGGTGGAAAATGAGAGTTAAATTTGCCCATCCAGACACCTCCAGCTAGTCTCTCATTGGTTCTCGCTATTCCTGTTCATCTTCCACAGAAATTGCAAACTGGGCCAAACAGGAGGTTAAAGGGACTGACTCTCCAAGTGGGGAGAGTGTTAGTAAAGCGTCGGGAATGTTGCACCCGAGTAGCAGGGTACGAAAACTGAGACATATTTGAACACGTCTCTTGATCACATGGTTGATCATACTCTAGGTTCCACATGCATGTTTTAGCTGAAGGAAGAATACCTTAAACCTGGGTAGTTGAAACCCGTGGAATGGGTACCATGCAATATGACTTCAAAGGGTCTTCATTTGCTCACCGAACCTCTCCAATCCTATCACTGCTGCGTTTATGCCCCTGTACACATGCTTGATTCTCTTTCGGAGACATAGCAATCCATAGGTTTTAAGATACTTACTAGTCAGGTACATTCTTAGGCATTTAATATGCGGTGTTCTGTCCATTTCGTTGAGCAAGGAGTAGCTCTTGTCTATTCCATATTTGGCTTAAGGAACTTTATCTGTGCTCATTTCAATCTCTGGTTTTATGCAGCACCCCAACTCACCTTTCACCTTAAGCAAGCATAAGTTGGTTTTCTAAATTTGAGACCCTGTTCTGTTTTGGAATGCAGTTCCTGTGTAG
Source organism: Delphinus delphis (assembly GCF_949987515.2). Lineage (NCBI taxonomy): Eukaryota > Metazoa > Chordata > Mammalia > Artiodactyla > Delphinidae > Delphinus > Delphinus delphis. Next base: position 752,305 of record NW_027192757.1, read on the forward strand.
CCAAGTTTACATTCCGTGTATTAGTGATATCTTATGATGTTTCTCTTTCTGTGTGACTTATTTCAGTTAGAATCATCGTACCTGAATCCACTCATTATGCTGCTACGGGCCTGATGACACAGATTTCATTGCTGAGTGATATTGCTTTGTACGTAAATACCACAACTTCTTTATCCACTTTTCACTTTCTGCGATGTTGAACTTGTACTGTAAACGAGGTTCTTGTAAACAGAGCCGTTCCAAACTTTGGGGTGGCTGTGTCTTTTTGATTTTAATTTCCCTAAGCTATAGGACCATAAGTGGAAGTGCCCTAGGTTCTGTTGCTTTGTTTTTTAGATGTTTCAGGAAACACCATACACTTCTCCCGAGTGGTTGTTGGCAATTTACATCCCGCCCATCAGCATAACAAGGCTCCCAGTTCTCCATGGCCTGTCCTGCCTTTCTGGATTTTACACTTTTTTCAGATGGCCCTTTTGACCGGGGGGGAAGTGAGACGTCATTGTAGTGCAGATTTCCTTTGCAAGCTTGCTTGGTTGGCCAAAAAGGGCGTATGCGTTTTTTCCTGAATATATTCAGGAAAAAACGCATACGCCCTTTTTGGCCAAGTGCATCATTGTGTACGTTCTGCCTCTTTTCCTATGCTTTCAATGCAATTCCAGTCTACCTCCTGAAATCGGTTTCCTGCAATTCTGCCCCGCTTTCAAGTCCTCTTGGCAGCCTTACTTCAGTCTATTTTTGGACGATAGCTGTCATTTATAACTCTGCAGGTTTGTGAATTACAGTGCCCCTGAGCTCCTTTCTTCAACTCGCTTTCTTGTGAGCTGGCCGCAACACCGCAGGATGGCTTCAGGCCCTAATCTGGTTCCGGCACGGCACGCTGAGCCTTTGGTTATTTACTCTTCCTGGTGGGAAATGAGAGTTAAATTTGCCCGTCCAGACACCTCCAGCTAGTCTCTCATTGGTTCTCGCTATTCCTGTTCATCTTCCGCAGAAATTGCAAACTGGGCCAAACAGGAGGTTAAAGGGACTGACTCTCCAAGTGGGGAGAGTGTTAGTAAAGCGTCTGGAATGTTGCACCCGAGTACCAGGGGAGGAAAACTGAGACATATTTGAACACGTCTCCCGTTCACATGGTTGATCATACTTGGGTTCCACATGCATGTTTTAGCTGAAGGAAGAATACCTTAAACCTCGGTAGTTGAAACCCGTGGAATGGGTACCATACAATATGACTTCAAAGGTTCTTCATTTGCTCACCGAACCTCTCCAATCCTATCACTGCTGTGTTTATGCCCCTGTACACATGCTTGATTCTCTTTCGGAGACATAGCAATCCATAGGTTTTAAGATACTTACTAGTCAGGTACATTCTTAGGCGTTTAATATGCGGTGTTGAGTCCATTTCGTTGAGCAAGGAGTAGCTCTTGTCTATTCCATATTTGGCTTAAGGAACTTTATCTGTGCTCATTTCAATCTCTGGTTTTATGCAGCACCCCAACTCACCTTTCCCCTTAAGCAAGCATAAGTTGGTTTTCTAAATTTGAGACCCTGTTCTGTTCTGTAATTCAGTTCCTGTGTAGCCAAGTTTACATTCCGTGTATTACTGATATCTTATGATGTTTCTTTTTCTGTGTGACTTACTTCAGTTAGAATCATCATACCTGAATCCACTCATTGTGCTGCTAAGGGCCTGATGACACAGATTTCATTGCTGAGTGATATTGCTTTGTAAGTAAATACCACAACTTCTTTATCCATTTTTCACTTTCTGCGATGTTGAACTTGTACTGTAAACGAGGTTCTTGTAAACAGAGCCGTTCAAAACTTTGGGGTGGCTGTGTCTTTTTGATTTTAATTTCCCTAAGCTATAGGACCATAAGTGGAAGTGCCCTAGGTTCTGTTGCTTTGTTTTTTAGATGTTTCAGGAAACACCATACACTTCTCCCAAGTGGTTGTTGGCAATTTACATCCCGCCCATCAGCATAACAAGGCTCCCAGTTCTCCATGGCCTGTCCTGCCTTTCTGGATTTTACACTTTTTTCAGATGGCCCTTTTGACCGGGGGGAAGTGAGACTTCATTGTAGTGCAGATTTCCTTTGCAAGCTTGCTTGGTTGGCCAAAAAGGGCGTATGCGTTTTTTCCTGAATATATTCAGGAAAAAACGCATACGCCCTTTTTGGCCAAGTGCATCATTGTGGACGTTCTGCCTCTTTTCCTATGCTTTCAATGCAATTCCAGTCTACCTCCTGAAATCGGTTTCCTGCAATTCTGCCCCGCTTTCAAGTCCTCTTGGCAGCCTTACTTCAGTCTATTTTTGGACGATAGCTGTCATTTATAACTCTGCAGGTTTGTGAATTACAGTGCCCCTGAGCTCCTTTCTTCAACTCGCTTTCTTGTGACCTGGCCGCAACACCGCAGGATGGCTTCAGGCCCTAATCTGGTTCCGGCACGGCACGCTGAGCCTTTGGTTAATTCATCTTCCTGGTGGGAAATGAGAGTTAAATTTGCCCGTCCAGACACCTCCAGCTAGTCTCTCATTGGTTCTCGCTATTCCTGTTCATCTTCCGCAGAAATTGCAAACTGGGCCAAACAGGAGGTTAAAGGCGCTGACTCTCCAAGTGGGGAGAGTGTTAGTAAAGCGTCTGGAATGTTGCACCCGAGTACCAGGGGAGGAAAACTGAGACATATTTGAACACGTCTCCCGTTCACATGGTTGATCATACTCTGGGTTCCACATGCATGTTTTAGCTGAAGGAAGAATACCTTAAACCTGGAGAGTTAAGACCCGTGTAATGGGTACCATGCAATATGACTTCAAAGGGTCTTCATTTGCTCACCGAACCTCTCCAATCCTATCACTGCTGCGTTTATGCCCCTGTACACATGCTTGATTCTCTTTTGGAGACATAGCAATCCATAGGTTTTAAGATACTTACTAGTCAGGTACATTCTTAGGCGTTTAATATGGGGTTTTGAGTCCATTTCGTTGAGCAAGGAGTAGCTCTTGTCTATTCCATATTTGGCTTAAGGAACTTTATCTGTGCTCATTTCAATCTCTGGTTTTATGCAGCACCCCAACTCACCTTTCCCCTTAAGCAAGCATAAGTTGGTTTTCTAAATTTGAGACCCTGTTCTGTTTTGGAATGCAGTTCCTGTGTAGCCAAGTTTACATTCCGTGTATTACTGATATCTTATGATGTTTCTTTTTCTGTGTGACTTATTTCAGTTAGAATCATCGTACCTGAATCCACTCATTATGCTGCTACGGGCCTGATGACATAGATTTCATTGCTGAGTGATACTGCATTGTACGTAAGTACCACAAGTTCTTTATCCATTTTTCACTTTCTGTGATATTGAACTTGTACGGTAAACGAGGTTCTTGTAAACGGAGGCGTCCCAAACTTTGGGGTGGCTGTGTCTTTTTGAGTTTAATTTCCCTAAGCTACAGGACCATAAGTGAAAGTGCCCTAGGCTCTGATGCTTTGTTTTTTAGATGTTTCAGGAAACACCATACACTTCTCCTGAGTGTCTGTTGGCAATTTACATCCCGCCCATCAGCATAACAAGGCTCCCAGTTCTCCATGGCCTGTCCTGCCTTTCTGGATTTTACACTTTTTTCAGATGGCCCTTTTGACCGGGGGGAAGTGAGACTTCATTGTAGTGCAGATTTCCTTTGCAAGTTTGCTTGGTTGGCCAAAAAGTGCGTATGCGTTTTTTCCTGAATATATTCAGGAAAAAACGCATACGCCCTTTTTGGCCAAGTGCATCATTGTGGACGTTCTGCCTCTTTTCCTATGCTTTCAATGCAATTCCAGTCTACCTCCTGAAATCGGTTTCCTGCAATTCTGCCCCGCTTTCAAGTCCTCTTGGCAGCCTTACTTCAGTCTATTTTTGGACAATAGCTGTCATTTATAACTCTGCAGGTTTGTGAATTGCAGTGCCCCTGAGCTCCTTTCTTCAACTCGCTTTCTTGTGACCTGGCCGCAACACCGCAGGATGTCTTCAGGCCCTAATCTGGTTCTGGCACGGCACGCTGAGCCTTTGGTTAATTCCTCTTCCTGGTGGGAAATGAGAGTTAAATTTGCCCATCCAGACACCTCCAGCTAGCCTCTCATTGGTTCTCGCTATTCCTGTTCATCTTCCACAGAAATTGCAAACTGGGCCAAACAGGAGGTTAAAGGGACTGACTCTCCAAGTGGGGAGAGTGTTAGTAAAGCGTCTGGAATGTTGCACCCGAGTACCAGGGTACGAAAACTGAGACATATTTGAACACGTCTCCCGATCACATGGTTGATCATACTCTAGGTTCCACATGCATGTTTTAGATGAAGGAAGAATACCTTAAACCTGGGTAGTTGAAACCCGTGGAATGGGTACCATGCAATATGACTTCAAAGGGTCTTCATTTGCTCACGAACCTCTCCAATCCTATCACTGCTGCGTTTATGCCCCTGTACACACGCTTGATTCTCTTTCGGAGACATAGCAATCCATAGGTTTTACGATACTTACTAGTCAGGTGCATTCTTAGGCGTTTAATATGGGGTTTTGTGTCCATTTCGTTGAGCAAGGAGTAGCTCTTGTCTATTCCATATTTGGCTTAAGGAACTTTATCTGTGCTCATTTCAATCTCTGGTTTTATGCAGCACCCCAACTCACGTTTCCCCTTAAGCAAGCATAAGTTGGTTTTCTAAATTTGAGACCCTGTTCTGTTTTGGAATGCAGTTCCTGTGTAGCCAAGTTTACATTCCGTGTATTAGTGATATCTTATGATGTTTCTTTTTCTGTGTGACTTATTTCAGTTAGAATCATCGTACCTGAATCCACTCATTATGCTGCTACGGGCCTGATGACACAGATTTCATTGCTGAGTGATATTGCTTTGTACGTAAATACCACAAATTCTTTATCCATTTTTCACTTTCTGCGATGTTGAACTTGTACTGTAAACGAGGTTCTTGTAAACAGAGCCGTTCCAAACTTTGGGGTGGCTGTGTCTTTTTGATTTTAATTTCCCTAAGCTATAGGACCATAAGTGGAAGTGCCCTAGGTTCTGTTGCTTTGTTTTTTAGATGTTTCAGGAAACACCATACACTTCTCCTGAGTGTCTGTTGGCAATTTACATCCCGCCCATCAGCATAACAAGGCTCCCAGTTCTCCATGGCCTGTCCTGCCTTTCTGGATTTTACACTTTTTTCAGATGGCCCTTTTGACCGGGGGGAAGTGAGACTTCATTGTAGTGCAGATTTCCTTTGCAAGCTTGCTTGGTTGGCCAAAAAGGGCGTATGCGTTTTTTCCTGAATATATTCAGGAAAAAACGCATACGCCCTTTTTGGCCAAGTGCATCATTGTGGACGTTCTGCCTCTTTTCCTATGCTTTCAATGCAATTCCAGTCTCCCTCCTGAAATCGGTTTCCTGCAATTCTGCCCCGCTTTCAAGTCCTCTTGGCAGCCTTACTTCAGTCTATTTTTGGACGATAGCTGTCATTTATAACTCTGCAGGTTTGTGAATTACAGTGCCCCTGAGCTCGTTTCTTCAACTCGCTTTCTTGTGAGCTGGCCGCAACACCGCAGGATGGCTTCAGGCCCTAATCTGGTTCCGGCACGGCACGCTGAGCCTTTGGTTATTTCCTCTTCCTGGTGGGAAATGAGAGTTAAATTTGCCCGTCCAGACACCTCCAGCTAGTCTCTCATTGGTTCTCGCTATTCCTGTTCATCTTCCGCAGAAATTGCAAACTGGGCCAAACAGGAGGTTAAAGGCGCTGACTCTCCAAGTGGGGAGAGTGTTAGTAAAGCGTCTGGAATGTTGCACCCGAGTACCAGGGTACGAAAACTGAGACATATTTGAACACGTCTCCCGTTCACATGGTTGATCATACTTGGGTTCCACATGCATGTTTTAGCTGAAGGAAGAATACCTTAAACCTGGAGAGTTAAGACCCGTGTAATGGGTACCATGCAATATGACTTCAAAGGGTCTTCATTTGCTCACCGAACCTCTCCAATCCTATCACTGCTGCGTTTATGCCCCTGTACACACGCTTGATTCTCTTTCGGAGACATAGCAATCCATAGGTTTTACGATACTTACTAGTCAGGTACATTCTTAGGCGTTTAATATGCGGTGTTGAGTCCATTTCGTTGAGCAAGTAGTAGCTCTTGTCTATTCCATATTTGACTTAAGGAACTTTATCTGTGCTCATTTCAATCTCTGGTTTTATGCAGCACCCCAACTCACTTTACCCTTAAGCAAGCATAAGTTGGTTTTCTAAATTTGAGACCCTGTTCTGTTCTGTAATTCAGTTCCTGTGTAGCCAAGTTTACATTCCGTGTATTACTGATATCTTATGATGTTTCTTTTTCTGTGTGACTTACTTCAGTTAGAATCATCATACCTGAATCCACTCATTGTGCTGCTAAGGGCCTGATGACACAGATTTCATTGCTGAGTGATATTGCTTTGTAAGTAAATACCACAACTTCTTTATCCATTTTTCACTTTCTGCGATGTTGAACTTGTACTGTAAACGAGGTTCTTGTAAACAGAGCCGTTCCAAACTTTGGGGTGGCTGTGTCTTTTTGATTTTAATTTCCCTAAGCTACAGGACCATAAGTGGAAGTGCCCTAGGTTCTGTTGCTTTGTTTTTTAGATGTTTCAGGAAACACCATACACTTCTCCCAAGTGGTTGTTGGCAATTTACATCCCGCCCATCAGCATAACAAGGCTCCCAGTTCTCCATGGCCTGTCCTGCCTTTCTGGATTTTACACTTTTTTCAGATGGCCCTTTTGACCGGGGGGAAGTGAGACTTCATTGTAGGGCAGATTTCCTTTGCAAGCTTGCTTGGTTGGCCAAAAAGGGCGTATGCGTTTTTTCCTGAATATATTCAGGAAAAAACGCATACGCCCTTTTTGGCCAAGTGCATCATTGTGGACGTTCTGCCTCTTTTCCTATGCTTTCAATGCAATTCCAGTCTACCTCCTGAAATCGGTTTCCTGCAATTCTGCCCCGCTTTCAAGTCCTCTTGGCAGCCTTACTTCAGTCTATTTTTGGACGATAGCTGTCATTTATAACTCTGCAGGTTTGTGAATTACAGTGTCCCTGAGCTCCTTTCTTCAACTCGCTTTCTTGTGACCTGGCCGCAACACCGCAGGATGGCTTCAGGCCCTAATCTGGTTCCGGCACGGCACGCTGAGCCTTTGGTTAATTCCTCTTCCTGGTGGGAAATGAGAGTTAAATTTGCCCGTCCAGACACCTCCAGCTAGTCTCTCATTGGTTCTCGCTATTCCTGTTCATCTTCCGCAGAAATTGCAAACTGGGCCAAACAGGAGGTTAAAGGGACTGACTCTCCAAGTGGGGAGAGTGTTAGTAAAGCGTCTGGAATGTTGCACCCGAGTACCAGGGGAGGAAAACTGAGACATATTTGAACACGTCTCCCGTTCACATGGTTGATCATACTTGGGTTCCACATGCATGTTTTAGCTGAAGGAAGAATACCTTAAACCTCGGTAGTTGAAACCCGTGGAATGGGTACCATACAATATGACTTCAAAGGTTCTTCATTTGCTCACCGAACCTCTCCAATCCTATCACTGCTGCGTTTATGCCCCTGTACACATGCTTGATTCTCTTTCGGAGACATAGCAATCCATAGGTTTTAAGATACTTACTAGTCAGGTACATTCTTAGGCGTTTAATATGCGGTGTTGAGTCCATTTCGTTGAGCAAGGAGTAGCTCTTGTCTATTCCATATTTGGCTTAAGGAACTTTATCTGTGCTCATTTCGATCTCTGGTTATGCAGCACCCCAATTCACCTTTCCCCTTAAGCAAGCATAAGTTGGTTTTCTAAATTTGAGACCCTGTTCTGTTCTGTAATTCAGTTCCTGTGTAGCCAAGTTTACATTCCGTGTATTACTGATATATTATGATGTTTCTTTTTCTGTGTGACTTATTTCAGTTAGAATCATCATACCTGAATCCACTCATTGTGCTGCTAAGGGACTGATGACATAGATTTCATTGCTGAGTGATATTGCTTTGTAAGTAAATACCAGAAGTTCTTTATCCATTTTTCACTTTCTGCGATGTTGAACTTGTACTGTAAACGAGGTTCTTGTAAACAGAGCCGTTTCAAACTTTGGGGTGGCTGTGTCTTTTTTATTTTAATTTCCCTAAGCTATAGGACCATAAGTGGAAGTGCCCTAGGCTCTGTTGATTTGTTTTTTAGATGTTTCAGGAAACACCATACACTTCTCCCGAGTGGTTGTTGGCAATTTACATCCCGCCCATCAGCATAACAAGGCTCCCAGTTCTCCATGGCCTGTCCTGCCTTTCTGGATTTTACACTTTTTTCAGATGGCCCTTTTGACCGGGGGGAAGTGAGACTTCATTGTAGTGCAGATTTCCTTTGCAAGCTTGCTTGGTTGGCCAAAAAGGGCGTATGCGTTTTTTCCTGAATATATTCAGGAAAAAACGCATACGCCCTTTTTGGCCAAGTGCATCATTGTGGACGTTCTGCCTCTTTTCCTATGCTTTCAATGCAATTCCAGTCTACCTCCTGAAATCGGTTTCCTGCAATTCTGCCCCGCTTTCAAGTCCTCTTGGCAGCCTTACTTCAGTCTATTTTTGGACGATAGCTGTCATTTATAACTCTGCAGGTTTGTGAATTACAGTGCCCCTGAGCTCCTTTCTTCAACTCGCTTTCTTGTGAGCTGGCCGCAACACCGCAGGATGGCTTCAGGCCCTAATCTGGTTCCGGCACGGCACGCTGAGCCTTTGGTTAATTCCTCTTCCTGGTGGGAAATGAGAGTTAAATTTGCCCGTCCAGACTCCTCCAGCTAGTCCTTCATTGGTTCTCGCTATTCCTGTTCATCTTCCGCAGAAATTGCAAACTGGGCCAAACAGGAGGTTAAAGGCGCTGACTCTCCAAGTGGGGAGAGTGTAAGTAAAGCGTCTGGAATGTTGCACCCGAGTACCAGGGGAGGAAAACTGAGACATATTTGAACACGTCTCCCGTTCACACGGTTGATCATACTCTGGGTTCCACATGCATGTTTTAGCTGAAGGAAGAATACCTTAAACCTGGAGAGTTGAGACCCGTGGAATGGGTACCATGCAATATGTCTTCAAAGGGTCTTCATTTGCTCACCGAACCTCTCCAATCCTATCACTGCTGCGTTTATGCCCCTGTACACACGCTTGATTCTCTTTTGGAGACATAGCAATCCATAGGTTTTAAGATACTTACTAGTCAGGTACATTCTTAGGCGTTTAATATGCGGTGTTGAGTCCATTTCGTTGAGCAAGGAGTAGCTCTTGTCTATTCCATATTTGGCTTAAGGAACTTTATCTGTGCTCATTTCAATCTCTGGTTTTATGCAGCACCACAACTCACCTTTCCCCTTAAGCAAGCATAAGTTGGTTTTGTAAATTTGAGACCCTGTTCTGTTTTGGAATTCAGTTCCTGTGTAGCCAAGTTTACATTCCGTGTATTAGTGATATCTTATGATGTTTCTTTTTCTGTGTGACTTATTTCAGTTAGAATCATCGTACCTGAATCCACTCATTATGCTGCTACGGGCCTGATGACATAGATTTCATTGCTGAGTGATACTGCATTGTACGTAAGTACCACAAGTTCTTTATCCATTTTTCACTTTCTGTGATATTGAACTTGTACGGTAAACGAGGTTCTTGTAAACAGAGGCGTCCCAAACTTTGGGGTGGCTGTGTCTTTTTGATTTTAATTTCCCTAAGCTATAGGACCATAAGTGGAAGTGCCCTAGGCTCTGTTGCTTTGTTTTTTAGATGTTTCAGGAAACACCATACACTTCTCCAGAGTGTCTGTTGGCAATTTACATCCCGCCCATCAGCATAACAAGGCTCCCAGTTCTCCATGGCCTGTCCTGCCTTTCTGGATTTTACACTTTTTTCAGATGGCCCTTTTGACCGGGGGGAAGTGAGACTTCATTGTAGTGCAGATTTCCTTTGCAAGCTTGCTTGGTTGGCCAAAAAGGGCGTATGCGTTTTTTCCTGAATATATTCAGGAAAAAACGCATACGCCCTTTTTGGCCAAGTGCATCATTGTGGACGTTCTGCCTCTTTTCCTATGCTTTCAATGCAATTCCAGTCTACCTCCTGAAATCAGTTTCCTGCAATTCTGCCCTGCTTTCAAGTCCTCTTGGCAGCCTTACTTCAGTCTATTTTTGGACGATAGCTGTCATTTATAACTCTGCAGGTTTGTGAATTACAGTGTCCCTGAGCTCCTTTCTTCACCTCGCTTTCTTGTGAGCTGGCCGCAACACCGCAGGATGGCTTCAGGCCCTAATCTGGTTCCGGCACGGCACGCTGAGCCTTTGGTTATTTCCTCTTCCTGGTGGGAAATGAGAGTTAAATTTGCCCGTCCAGACACCTCCAGCTAGTCTCTCATTGGTTCTCGCTATTCCTGTTCATCTTCCGCAGAAATTGCAAACTGGGCCAAACAGGAGGTTAAAGGCGCTGACTCTCCAAGTGGGGAGAGTGTTAGTAAAGCGTCTGGAATGTTGCACCCGAGTTCCAGGGGAGGAAAACTGAGACATATTTGAACACGTCTCCCGTTCACATGATTGATCATACTTGGGTTCCACATGCATGTTTTAGCTGAAGGAAGAATACCTTAAACCTGGAGAGTTAAGACCCGTGTAATGGGTACCATGCAATATGACTTCAAAGGGTCTTCATTTGCTCACCGAACCTCTCCAATCCTATCACTGCTGCGTTTATGCCCCTGTACACATGCTTGATTCTCTTTCGGAGACATAGCAATCCATAGGTTTTAAGATACTTACTAGTCAGGTACATTCTTAGGCGTTTAATATGGGGTGTTGAGTCCATTTCGTTGAGCAAGGAGTAGCTCTTGTCTATTCCATATTTGGCTTAAGGAACTTTATCTGTGCTCATTTCAATCTCTGGTTTTATGCAGCACCCCTACTCACCTTTACCCTTAAGCAAGCATAAGTTGGTTTTCTAAATTTGAGACCCTGTTCTGTTCTGTAATTCAGTTCCTGTGTAGCCAAGTTTCCATTCCGTGTATTACTGATATCTTATGATGTTTCTTTTTCTGTGTGACTTATTTCAGTTAGAATCATCATACCTGAATCCACTCATTGTGCTGCTAAGGGCCTGGTGACATAGATTTCATTGCTAAGTGATATTGCTTTGTAAGTAAATACCGCAACTTCTTTATCCATTTTTCACTTTCTGAGATGTTGAACTTGTACTGAAAACGAGGTTCTTGTAAACAGAGCCGTTCCAAACTTTGGGGTGGCTGTGTCTTTTTGATTTTAATTTCCCTAAGCTATAGGACCATAAGTGGAAGTGCCCTAGGCTCTGTTGCTTTGTTTTTTAGATGTTTCAGGAAACACCATACACTTCTCCCGAGTGTCTTTTGGCAATTTACATCCCGCCCATCAGCATAACAAGGCTCCCAGTTCTCCATGGCCTGTCCTGCCTTTCTGGATTTTACACTTTTTTCAGATGGCCCTTTTGACCGGGGGGAAGTGAGACTTCATTGTAGTGCAGATTTCCTTTGCAAGCTTGCTTGGTTGGCCAAAAAGGGCGTATGCGTTTTTTCCTGAATATATTCAGGAAAAAACGCATACGCCCTTTTTGGCCAAGTGCTTCATTGTGGACGTTCTGCCTCTTTTCCTATGCTTTCAATGCAATTCCAGTCTACCTCCTGAAATCGGTTTCCTGCAATTCTGCCCCGCTTTCAAGTCCTTTTGGCAGCCTTACTTCAGTCTATTTTTGGACGATAGCTGTCATTTATAACTCTGCAGGTTTGTGAATTGCAGTGCCCCTGAGCTCCTTTCTTCAACTCGCTTTCTTGTGACCTGGCCGCAACACCGCAGGATGTCTTCAGGCCCTAATCTGGTTCTGGCACGGCACGCTGAGCCTTTGGTTAATTCCTCTTCCTGGTGGGAAATGAGAGTTAAATTTGCCCGTCCAGACACCTCCAGCTAGCCTCTCATTGGTTCTCGCTATTCCTGTTCATCTTCCGCAGAAATTGCAAACTGGGCCAAACAGGAGGTTAAAGGGACTGACTCTCCAAGTGGGGAGAGTGTTAGTAAAGCGTCTGGAATGTTGCACCCGAGTACCAGGGTACGAAAACTGAGACATATTTGAACACATCTCCCGATCACATGGTTGATCATACTCTAGGTTCCACATGCATGTTTTAGCTGAAGGAAGAATACCTTAAACCTGGGTAGTTGAAACCCGTGGAATGGGTACCATGCAATATGACTTCAAAGGGTCTTCATTTGCTCACCGAACCTCTCCAATCCTATCACTGCTGCGTTTATGCCCCTGTACACACGCTTGATTCTCTTTCGGAGACATAGCAATCCATAGGTTTTACGATACTTACTAGTCAGGTGCATTCTTAGGCGTTTAATATGGGGTTTTGTGTCCATTTCGTTGAGCAAGGAGTAGCTCTTGTCTATTCCATATTTGGCTTAAGGAACTTTATCTGTGCTCATTTCGATCTCTGGTTATGCAGCACCCCAATTCACCTTTCCCCTTAAGCAAGCATAAGTTGGTTTTCTAAATTTGAGACCCTGTTCTGTTCTGTAATTCAGTTCCTGTGTAGCCAAGTTTACATTCCGTGTATTACTGATATCTTATGATGTTTCTTTTTCTGTGTGACTTACTTCAGTTAGAATCATCATACCTGAATCCACTCATTGTGCTGCTAAGGGCCTGATGACACAGATTTCATTGCTGAGTGATATTGCTTTGTAAGTAAATACCGCAAGTTCTTTATCCATTTTTCACTTTCTGCGATGTTGAACTTGTACTGTAAACGAGGTTCTTGTAAACAGAGCCGTTTCAAACTTTGGGGTGGCTGTGTCTTTTTTATTTTAATTTCCCTAAGCTATAGGACCATAAGTGGAAGTGCCCTAGGCTCTGTTGATTTGTTTTTTAGATGTTTCAGGAAACACCATACACTTCTCCCGAGTGGTTGTTGGCAATTTACATCCCGCCCATCAGCATAACAAGGCTCCCAGTTCTCCATGGCCTGTCCTGCCTTTCTGGATTTTACACTTTTTTCAGATGGCCCTTTTGACCGGGGGGAAGTGAGACTTCATTGTAGTGCAGATTTCCTTTGCAAGCTTGCTTGGTTGGCCAAAAAGGGCGTATGCGTTTTTTCCTGAATATATTCAGGAAAAAACGCATACGCCCTTTTTGGCCAAGTGCATCATTGTGGACGTTCTGCCTCTTTTCCTATGCTTTCAATGCAATTCCAGTCTACCTCCTGAAATCGGTTTCCTGCAATTCTGCCCCGCTTTCAAGTCCTCTTGGCAGCCTTACTTCAGTCTATTTTTGGACGATAGCTGTCATTTATAACTCTGCAGGTTTGTGAATTACAGTGCCCCTGAGCTCCTTTCTTCAACTCGCTTTCTTGTGAGCTGGCCGCAACACCGCAGGATGGCTTCAGGCCCTAATCTGGTTCCGGCATGGCATGCTTAGCCTTTGGTTATTTCCTCTTCCTGGTGGGAAATGAGAGTTAAATTTGCCCGTCCAGACACCTCCAGCTAGTCTCTCATTGGTTCTCGCTATTCCTGTTCATCTTCCGCAGAAATTGCAAACTGGGCCAAACAGGAGGTTAAAGGCGCTGACTCTCCAAGTGGGGAGAGTGTTAGTAAAGCGTCTGGAATGTTGCACCCGAGTACCAGGGGAGGAAAACTGAGACATATTTGAACACGTCTCCCGTTCACACGGTTGATCATACTCTGGGTTCCACATGCATGTTTTAGCTGAAGGAAGAATACCTTAAACCTGGAGAGTTGAGACCCGTGGAATGGGTACCATGCAATATGACTTCAGAGGGTCTTCATTTGCTCACCGAACCTCTCCAATCCTATCACTGCTGCGTTTATGCCCCTGTACACACGCTTGATTCTCTTTTGGAGACATAGCAATCCATAGGTTTTAAGATACTTACTAGTCAGGTACATTATTAGGCGTTTAATATGGGGTGTTGGGTCCATTTCGTTGAGCAAGGAGTAGCTCTTGTGTATTCCATATTTGGCTGAAGGAACGTTATCTGTGCTCATTTGAATCTCTGGTTTTATGCAGCACCCCAACTCACCTTTACCCTTAAGCAAGCATAAGTTGGTTTTGTAAATTTGAGACCCTGTTCTGTTTTGGAATTCAGTTCCTGTGTAGCCAAGTTTACATTCCGTGTATTAGTGATATCTTATGATGTTTCTTTTTCTGTGTGACTTATTTCAGTTAGAATCATCGTACCTGAATCCACTCATTATGCTGCTACGGGCCTGATGACATAGATTTCATTGCTGAGTGATACTGCATTGTACGTAAGTACCACAAGTTCTTTATCCATTTTTCACTTTCTGTGATATTGAACTTGTACGGTAAACGAGGTTCTTGTAAACAGAGGCGTCCCAAACTTTGGGGTGGCTGTGTCTTTTTGATTTTAATTTCCCTAAGCTATAGGACCATAAGTCGAAGTGCCCTAGGCTCTGTTGCTTTGTTTTTTAGATGTTTCAGGAGACACCATACAGTTCTCCCGAGTGTCTGCTGGCAATTTACATCCCGCCCATCAGCATAACAAGGCTCCCAGTTCTCCATGGCCTGTCCGGCCTTTCTGGATTTTACACCTTTTTCAGATGCCCCTTTTGACCGGGGGGAAGTGAGACTTCATTGTAGTGCAGATTTCCTTTGCAAGCTTGCTTGGTTGGCCAAAAAGGGCGTATGCGTTTTTTCCTGAATATATTCAGGAAAAAACGCATACGCCCTTTTTGGCCAAGTGCATCATTGTGGACGTTCTGCCTCTTTTCCTATGCTTTCAATGCAATTCCAGTCTACCTCCTGAAATCGGTTTCCTGCAATTCTGCCCCGCTTTCAAGTCCTCTTGGCAGCCTTACTTCAGTCTATTTTTGGACGATAGCTGTCATTTATAACTCTGCAGGTTTGTGAATTACAGTGCCCCTGAGCTCCTTTCTTCAACTCACATTCTTGTGACCTGGCCGCAACACCGCAGGATGGCTTCAGGCCCTAATCTGGTTCCGGCACGGCACGCTGAGCCTTTGGTTAATTCCTCTTCCTGGTGGGAAATGATAGTTAAATTTGCCCGTCCAGACACCTCCAGCTAGTCTCTCATTGGTTCTCGCTATTTTGTTCATTTTCCGCAGAAATTGCAAACTGGGCCAAACAGGAGGTTAAAGGGACTGACTCTCCAAGTCGGGAGAGTGTTAGTAAAGCGTCTGGAATGTTGCACCCGAGTATCAGGGTACGAAAACTGAGACATAAATGAACACGTCTCCCGATCTCATGGTTGATCATACTCTGGGTTCCATATGCATGTTTTAGCTGAAGGAAGAATACCTAAAACCTGGGTAGTTGAAACCCGTGGAATGGGTACCATGCAATATGATTTCAAAGGGTCTTCTTTTGCTCACCGAACCTCTCCAATCCTATCACTGCTGCGTTTATGCCCCTGTACACATGCTTGATTCTCTTTCGGAGACATAGCAATCCATAGGTTTTAAGATACTTACTAGTCAGGTACATTCTTAGGCGTTTAATATGCGGTGTTGAGTCCATTTCGTTGAGCAAGGAGTAGCTCTTGTCTATTCCATATTTGGCTTAAGGAACTTTATCTGTGCTCATTTCAATCTCTGGTTTTATGCAGCACCCCAACTCACCTTTCCCCTTAAGCAAGCATAAGTTGGTTTTCTAAATTTGAGACCCTGTTCTGTTCTGTAATTCAGTTCCTGTGTAGCCAAGTTTACATTCCGTGTATTACTGATATCTTATGATGTTTCTTTTTCTGTGTGACTTATTTCAGTTAGAATCATCATACCTGAATCCACTCATTGTGCTGCTAAGGGCCTGATGACACAGATTTCATTGCTGAGTGATATTGCTTTGTAAGTAAATACCACAACTTTTTTATCCATTTTTCACTTTCTGCGATGTTGAACTTGTGTTTTAAACGAGGTTCTTGTAAACAGAGCCGTTCCAAACTTTGGGGTGGCTGTGTCTTTTTGATTTTAAATTCCCTAAGCTATAGGACCATAAGTGGAAGTGCCCTAGGTTCTGTTGCTTTGTTTTTTAGATGTTTCAGGAAGCACCATACACTTCTCCTGAGTGGTTTTTGGCAATTTACATCCCGCCCATCAGCATAACAAGGCTCCCAGTTCTCCATGGCCTGTCCTGCCTTTCTGGATTTTACACTTTTCTCAGATGGCCCTTTTGACCGGGGGGAAATGAGACTTCATTGTAGTGCAGATTTCCTTTGCAAGCTTGCTTGGTTGGCCAAAAAGGGCGTATGCGTTTTTTCCTGAATATATTAAGGAAAAAACGCATACACCCTTTTTGTCCAAGTGCATCATTGTGGACGTTCTGCCTCTTTTCCTATGCTTTCAATGCAATTCCAGTCTACCTCCTGAAATCGGTTTCCTGCAATTCTGCCCCGCTTTCAAGTCCTCTTGGCAGCCTTACTTCAGTATATTTTTGGACGATAGCTGTCATTTATAAGTCTGCAGGTTTGTGAATTACAGTGCCCCTGAGCTCCTTTGTTCAACTCGCTTTCTTGTGAGCTAGCTGCAACACCGCATGATGGCTTCAGGCCCTAATCTGGTTCCATCACGGAACGCTGAGCCTTTGTTTAATTCCTCTTCCTGGTGGGAAATGAGAGTTAAATTTGCCCGTCCAGACACCTCCAGCTAGCCTCTCATTGGTTCTCGCTATTCCTGTTCATCTTCCGCAGAAATTGCAAACTGGGCCAAACAGGAGGTTAAAGGCGCTGACTCTCCAAGTGGGGAGAGTGTTAGTAAAGCGTCTGGAATGTTGCACCCGAGTTCCAGGGGAGGAAAACTGAGACATATTTGAACACGTCTCCCGTTCACATGATTGATCATACTTGGGTTCCACATGCATGTTTTAGCTGAAGGAAGAATACCTTAAACCTGGAGAGTTAAGACCCGTGTAATGGGTACCATGCAATATGACTTCAAAGGGTCTTCATTTGCTCACCGAACCTCTCCAATCCTATCACTGCTGCGTTTATGCCCCTGTACACATGCTTGATTCTCTTTCGGAGACATAGCAATCCATAGGTTTTAAGATACTTACTAGTCAGGTACATTCTTAGGCGTTTAATATGGGGTGTTGAGTCCATTTCGTTGAGCAAGGAGTAGCTCTTGTCTATTCCATATTTGGCTTAAGGAACTTTATCTGTGCTCATTTCAATCTCTGGTTTTATGCAGCACCCCTACTCACCTTTACCCTTAAGCAAGCATAAGTTGGTTTTCTAAATTTGAGACCCTGTTCTGTTCTGTAATTCAGTTCCTGTGTAGCCAAGTTTCCATTCCGTGTATTACTGATATCTTATGATGTTTCTTTTTCTGTGTGACTTATTTCAGTTAGAATCATCATACCTGAATCCACTCATTGTGCTGCTAAGGGCCTGGTGACATAGATTTCATTGCTAAGTGATATTGCTTTGTAAGTAAATACCGCAACTTCTTTATCCATTTTTCACTTTCTGAGATGTTGAACTTGTACTGAAAACGAGGTTCTTGTAAACAGAGCCGTTTCAAACTTTGGGGTGGCTGTGTCTTTTTGATTTTAATTTCCCTAAGCTATAGGACCATAAGTGGAAGTGCCCTAGGCTCTGTTGCTTTGTTTTTTAGATGTTTCAGGAAACACCATACACTTCTCCCGAGTGTCTTTTGGCAATTTACATCCCGCCCATCAGCATAACAAGGCTCCCAGTTCTCCATGGCCTGTCCTGCCTTTCTGGATTTTACACTTTTTTCAGATGGCCCTTTTGACCGGGGGGAAGTGAGACTTCATTGTAGTGCAGATTTCCTTTGCAAGCTTGCTTGGTTGGCCAAAAAGGGCGTATGCGTTTTTTCCTGAATATATTCAGGAAAAAACGCATACGCCCTTTTTGGCCAAGTGCTTCATTGTGGACGTTCTGCCTCTTTTCCTATGCTTTCAATGCAATTCCAGTCTACCTCCTGAAATCGGTTTCCTGCAATTCTGCCCCGCTTTCAAGTCCTTTTGGCAGCCTTACTTCAGTCTATTTTTGGACGATAGCTGTCATTTATAACTCTGCAGGTTTGTGAATTGCAGTGCCCCTGAGCTCCTTTCTTCAACTCGCTTTCTTGTGACCTGGCCGCAACACCGCAGGATGTCTTCAGGCCCTAATCTGGTTCTGGCACGGCACGCTGAGCCTTTGGTTAATTCCTCTTCCTGGTGGGAAATGAGAGTTAAATTTGCCCGTCCAGACACCTCCAGCTAGCCTCTCATTGGTTCTCGCTATTCCTGTTCATCTTCCGCAGAAATTGCAAACTGGGCCAAACAGGAGGTTAAAGGGACTGACTCTCCAAGTGGGGAGAGTGTTAGTAAAGCGTCTGGAATGTTGCACCCGAGTACCAGGGTACGAAAACTGAGACATATTTGAACACATCTCCCGATCACATGGTTGATCATACTCTAGGTTCCACATGCATGTTTTAGCTGAAGGAAGAATACCTTAAACCTGGGTAGTTGAAACCCGTGGAATGGGTACCATGCAATATGACTTCAAAGGGTCTTCATTTGCTCACCGAACCTCTCCAATCCTATCACTGCTGCGTTTATGCCCCTGTACACACGCTTGATTCTCTTTCGGAGACATAGCAATCCATAGGTTTTACGATACTTACTAGTCAGGTGCATTCTTAGGCGTTTAATATGGGGTTTTGTGTCCATTTCGTTGAGCAAGGAGTAGCTCTTGTCTATTCCATATTTGGCTTAAGGAACTTTATCTGTGCTCATTTCGATCTCTGGTTATGCAGCACCCCAATTCACCTTTCCCCTTAAGCAAGCATAAGTTGGTTTTCTAAATTTGAGACCCTGTTCTGTTCTGTAATTCAGTTCCTGTGTAGCCAAGTTTACATTCCGTGTATTACTGATATCTTATGATGTTTCTTTTTCTGTGTGACTTACTTCAGTTAGAATCATCATACCTGAATCCACTCATTGTGCTGCTAAGGGCCTGATGACACAGATTTCATTGCTGAGTGATATTGCTTTGTAAGTAAATACCACAAGTTCTTTATCCATTTTTCACTTTCTGCGATGTTGAACTTGTACTGTAAACGAGGTTCTTGTAAACAGAGCCGTTTCAAACTTTGGGGTGGCTGTGTCTTTTTTATTTTAATTTCCCTAAGCTATAGGACCATAAGTGGAAGTGCCCTAGGCTCTGTTGATTTGTTTTTTAGATGTTTCAGGAAACACCATACACTTCTCCCGAGTGGTTGTTGGCAATTTACATCCCGCCCATCAGCATAACAAGGCTCCCAGTTCTCCATGGCCTGTCCTGCCTTTCTGGATTTTACACTTTTTTCAGATGGCCCTTTTGACCGGGGGGAAGTGAGACTTCATTGTAGTGCAGATTTCCTTTGCAAGCTTGCTTGGTTGGCCAAAAAGGGCGTATGCGTTTTTTCCTGAATATATTCAGGAAAAAACGCATACGCCCTTTTTGGCCAAGTGCATCATTGTGGACGTTCTGCCTCTTTTCCTATGCTTTCAATGCAATTCCAGTCTACCTCCTGAAATCGGTTTCCTGCAATTCTGCCCCGCTTTCAAGTCCTCTTGGCAGCCTTACTTCAGTCTATTTTTGGACGATAGCTGTCATTTATAACTCTGCAGGTTTGTGAATTACAGTGCCCCTGAGCTCCTTTCTTCAACTCGCTTTCTTGTGAGCTGGCCGCAACACCGCAGGATGGCTTCAGGCCCTAATCTGGTTCCGGCATGGCATGCTTAGCCTTTGGTTATTTCCTCTTCCTGGTGGGAAATGAGAGTTAAATTTGCCCGTCCAGACACCTCCAGCTAGTCTCTCATTGGTTCTCGCTATTCCTGTTCATCTTCCGCAGAAATTGCAAACTGGGCCAAACAGGAGGTTAAAGGCGCTGACTCTCCAAGTGGGGAGAGTGTTAGTAAAGCGTCTGGAATGTTGCACCCGAGTACCAGGGGAGGAAAACTGAGACATATTTGAACACGTCTCCCGTTCACACGGTTGATCATACTCTGGGTTCCACATGCATGTTTTAGCTGAAGGAAGAATACCTTAAACCTGGAGAGTTGAGACCCGTGGAATGGGTACCATGCAATATGACTTCAGAGGGTCTTCATTTGCTCACCGAACCTCTCCAATCCTATCACTGCTGCGTTTATGCCCCTGTACACACGCTTGATTCTCTTTTGGAGACATAGCAATCCATAGGTTTTAAGATACTTACTAGTCAGGTACATTATTAGGCGTTTAATATGGGGTGTTGGGTCCATTTCGTTGAGCAAGGAGTAGCTCTTGTGTATTCCATATTTGGCTGAAGGAACGTTATCTGTGCTCATTTGAATCTCTGGTTTTATGCAGCACCCCAACTCACCTTTACCCTTAAGCAAGCATAAGTTGGTTTTGTAAATTTGAGACCCTGTTCTGTTTTGGAATTCAGTTCCTGTGTAGCCAAGTTTACATTCCGTGTATTAGTGATATCTTATGATGTTTCTTTTTCTGTGTGACTTATTTCAGTTAGAATCATCGTACCTGAATCCACTCATTATGCTGCTACGGGCCTGATGACATAGATTTCATTGCTGAGTGATACTGCATTGTACGTAAGTACCACAAGTTCTTTATCCATTTTTCACTTTCTGTGATATTGAACTTGTACGGTAAACGAGGTTCTTGTAAACAGAGGCGTCCCAAACTTTGGGGTGGCTGTGTCTTTTTGATTTTAATTTCCCTAAGCTATAGGACCATAAGTCGAAGTGCCCTAGGCTCTGTTGCTTTGTTTTTTAGATGTTTCAGGAGACACCATACAGTTCTCCCGAGTGTCTGCTGGCAATTTACATCCCGCCCATCAGCATAACAAGGCTCCCAGTTCTCCATGGCCTGTCCGGCCTTTCTGGATTTTACACCTTTTTCAGATGCCCCTTTTGACCGGGGGGAAGTGAGACTTCATTGTAGTGCAGATTTCCTTTGCAAGCTTGCTTGGTTGGCCAAAAAGGGCGTATGCGTTTTTTCCTGAATATATTCAGGAAAAAACGCATACGCCCTTTTTGGCCAAGTGCATCATTGTGGACGTTCTGCCTCTTTTCCTATGCTTTCAATGCAATTCCAGTCTACCTCCTGAAATCGGTTTCCTGCAATTCTGCCCCGCTTTCAAGTCCTCTTGGCAGCCTTACTTCAGTCTATTTTTGGACGATAGCTGTCATTTATAACTCTGCAGGTTTGTGAATTACAGTGCCCCTGAGCTCCTTTCTTCAACTCACATTCTTGTGACCTGGCCGCAACACCGCAGGATGGCTTCAGGCCCTAATCTGGTTCCGGCACGGCACGCTGAGCCTTTGGTTAATTCCTCTTCCTGATGGGAAATGATAGTTAAATTTGCCCGTCCAGACACCTCCAGCTAGTCTCTCATTGGTTCTCGCTATTTTGTTCATTTTCCGCAGAAATTGCAAACTGGGCCAAACAGGAGGTTAAAGGGACTGACTCTCCAAGTCGGGAGAGTGTTAGTAAAGCGTCTGGAATGTTGCACCCGAGTATCAGGGTACGAAAACTGAGACATAAATGAACACGTCTCCCGATCTCATGGTTGATCATACTCTGGGTTCCATATGCATGTTTTAGCTGAAGGAAGAATACCTAAAACCTGGGTAGTTGAAACCCGTGGAATGGGTACCATGCAATATGATTTCAAAGGGTCTTCATTTGCTCACCGAACCTCTCCAATCCTATCACTGCTGCGTTTATGCCCCTGTACACATGCTTGATTCTCTTTCGGAGACATAGCAATCCATAGGTTTTAAGATACTTACTAGTCAGGTACATTCTTAGGCGTTTAATATGCGGTGTTGAGTCCATTTCGTTGAGCAAGGAGTAGCTCTTGTCTATTCCATATTTGGCTTAAGGAACTTTATCTGTGCTCATTTCAATCTCTGGTTTTATGCAGCACCCCAACTCACCTTTCCCCTTAAGCAAGCATAAGTTGGTTTTCTAAATTTGAGACCCTGTTCTGTTCTGTAATTCAGTTCCTGTGTAGCCAAGTTTACATTCCGTGTATTACTGATATCTTATGATGTTTCTTTTTCTGTGTGACTTATTTCAGTTAGAATCATCATACCTGAATCCACTCATTGTGCTGCTAAGGGCCTGATGACACAGATTTCATTGCTGAGTGATATTGCTTTGTAAGTAAATACCACAACTTTTTTATCCATTTTTCACTTTCTGCGATGTTGAACTTGTGTTTTAAACGAGGTTCTTGTAAACAGAGCCGTTCCAAACTTTGGGGTGGCTGTGTCTTTTTGATTTTAAATTCCCTAAGCTATAGGACCATAAGTGGAAGTGCCCTAGGTTCTGTTGCTTTGTTTTTTAGATGTTTCAGGAAACACCATACACTTCTCCTGAGTGGTTTTTGGCAATTTACATCCCGCCCATCAGCATAACAAGGCTCCCAGTTCTCCATGGCCTGTCCTGCCTTTCTGGATTTTACACTTTTCTCAGATGGCCCTTTTGACCGGGGGGAAATGAGACTTCATTGTAGTGCAGATTTCCTTTGCAAGCTTGCTTGGTTGGCCAAAAAGGGCGTATGCGTTTTTTCCTGAATATATTAAGGAAAAAACGCATACACCCTTTTTGTCCAAGTGCATCATTGTGGACGTTCTGCCTCTTTTCCTATGCTTTCAATGCAATTCCAGTCTACCTCCTGAAATCGGTTTCCTGCAATTCTGCCCCGCTTTCAAGTCCTCTTGGCAGCCTTACTTCAGTATATTTTTGGACGATAGCTGTCATTTATAAGTCTGCAGGTTTGTGAATTACAGTGCCCCTGAGCTCCTTTGTTCAACTCGCTTTCTTGTGAGCTAGCTGCAACACCGCATGATGGCTTCAGGCCCTAATCTGGTTCCATCACGGAACGCTGAGCCTTTGTTTAATTCCTCTTCCTGGTGGGAAATGAGAGTTAAATTTGCCCGTCCAGACACCTCCAGCTAGCCTCTCATTGGTTCTCGCTATTCCTGTTCATCTTCCGCAGAAATTGCAAACTGGGCCAAACAGGAGGTTAAAGACGCTGACTCTCCAAGTGGGGAGAGTGTTAGTAAAGCGTCTGGAATGTTGCACCCGAGTACCAGGGGAGGAAAGCTGAGACATATTTGAACACGTCTCCCGATCACACGGTTGATCATACTCTGGGTTCCACATGCATGTTTTAGCTGAAGGAAGAATACCTAAAACCTGGGTAGTTGAAACCCGTGGAATGGGTACCATGCAATATGACTTCAAAGGGTCTTCATTTGCTCACCGAACCTCTCCAATCCTATCACTGCTGCGTTTATGCCCCTGTACACATGCTTGATTCTCTTTCGGAGACATAGCAATCCATAGGTTTTAAGATACTTACTAGTCAGGTACATTCTTAGGCGTTTAATATGCGGTGTTGAGTCCATTTCGTTGAGCAAGGAGTAGCTCTTGTCTATTCCATATTTGGCTTAAGGAACTTTATCTGTGCTCATTTCAATCTCTGGTTTTATGCAACACCCCAACTCACCTTTACCCTTAAGCAAGCATAAGTTGGTTTTCTAAATTTGAGACCCTGTTCTGTTCTGTAATTCAGTTCCTGTGTAGCCAAGTTTACATTCCGTGTATTAGTGATATCTTATGATGTTTCTTTTTCTGTGTGACTTATTTCAGTTAGAATCATCATACCTGAATCCACTCATTGTGCTGCTAAGGGCCTGATGACATAGATTTCATTGCTGAGTGATATTGCTTTGTAAGTAAATACCACAACTTTTTTATCCATTTTTCACTTTCTGCGATTTTGAACTTGTACTGTAAATGAGGTTCTTGTAAACAGAGCCGTTCCAAACTTTGGGGTGGCTGTGTCTTTTTGATTTTAATTTCCCTAAGCTATAGGACCATAAGTGGAAGTGCCCTAGGCTCTGTTGCTTTGTTTTTTAGATGTTTCAGGAAACACCATACACTTCTCCCGAGTGGTTGTTGACAATTTACATCCCGCCCTTCAGCATAACAAGGCTCCCAGTTCTCCATGGCCTGTCCTGCCTTTCTGGATTTTACACTTTTTTCAGATGGCCCTTTTGACCGGGGGGAAGTGAGACTTCATTGTAGTGCAGATTTCCTTTGCAAGCTTGCTTGGTTGGCCAAAAAGGGCGTATGCGTTTTTTCCTGAATATATTAAGGAAAAAACGCATACGCCCTTTTTGGCCAAGTGCATCATTGTGGACGTTCTGCCTCTTTTCCTATGCTTTCAATGCAATTCCAGTCTACCTCCTGAAATCGGTTTCCTGCAATTCTGCCCCGCTTTCCAGTCCTCTTGGCAGCCTTACTTCAGTCTATTTTTGGACGATAGCTGTCATTTATAACTCTGCAGGTTTGCGAATTACAGTGCCCCTGAGCTCCTTTCTTCAACTCGCTTTCTTGTGACCTGGCCGCAACACCGCAGGATGGCTTCAGGCCCTAATCTGGTTCCAGCACGGCACGCTGAGCCTTTGGTTATTTCGTCCTCCTGGTGGGAAATGAGAGTTAAATTTGCCCGTCCAGACACCTCCAGCTAGCCTATCATTGGTTCTCGCTATTCCTGTTCATCTTCCGCAGAAATTGCAAACTGGGCCAAACAGGAGGTTAAAGGGACTGACTCTCCAAGTCGGGAGAGTGTTAGTAAAGCGTCTGGAATGTTGCACCCGAGTACCAGGGTACGAAAACTGAGACATATTTGAACACGTCTCCCGATCACATGGTTGATCATACTCTAGGTTCCACATGCATGTTTTAGCTGAAGGGAGAATACCTTAAACCTGGGTACTTGAAACCCGTGGAATGGGTACCATGCAATATGACTTCAAAGGGTCTTCATTTGCTCACCGAACCTCTCCAATCCTATCACTGCTGCGTTTATGCCCCTGTACACATGCTTGATTCTCTTTCGGAGACATAGCAATCCATAGGTTTTAAGATACTTACTAGTCAGGTACATTCTTAGGCGTTTAATATGGGGTGTTGAGTCCATTTCGTTGAGCAAGGAGTAGCTCTTGTCTATTCCATATTTGGCTTAAGGAACTTTATCTGTGCTCATTTCAATCTCTGGTTTTATGCAGCACCCCAACTCACCTTTACCCTTAAGCAAGCATAAGTTGGTTTTCTAAATTTGAGACCCTGTTCTGTTCTGTAATTCAGTTCCTGTGTAGCCAAGTTTACATTCCGTGTATTACTGATATCTTATGATGTTTCTTTTTCTGTGTGACTTATTTCAGTTAGAATCATCATACCTGAATCCACTCATTGTGCTGCTAAGGGCCTGATGACACAGATTTCATTGCTGAGTGATATTGCTTTGTAAGTAAATACCACAACTTCTTTATCCATTTTTCAATTTCTGCGATGTTGAACTTGTACTGTAAACGAGGTTCTTGTAAACAGAGCCTTTCCAAACTTTGGGGTGGCTGTGTCTTTTTGATTTTAAATTCCCTAAGCTATAGGACCATAAGTGGAAGTGCCCTAGGCTCTGTTGCTTTGTTTTTTAGATGCTTCAGGAAACACCATACACTTCTCCCTAGTGGTTGTTGGCAATTTACATCCCGCCCATCAGCATAACAAGGCTCCCAGTTCTCCATGGCCTGTCCTGCCTTTCTGGATTTTACACTTTTTTCAGATGGCCCTTTTGACCGGGGGGAAGTGAGACTTCATTGTAGTGCAGATTTCCTTTGCAAGCTTGCTTTGTTGGCCAAAAAGGGCGTATGCGTTTTTCGTGAATATATTCAGGAAAAAACGCATACGCCCTTTTTGGCCAAGTGCATCATTGTGGACGTTCTGCCTCTTTTCCTATGCTTGCAATGCAATTCCAGTCTACCTCCTGAAATCGGTTTCCTGCAATTCTGTCCCGCTTTCAAGTCCTCTTGGCAGCCTTACTTCATTCTATTTTTGGACGATAGCTGTCATTTATAACTCTGCAGGTTTGTGAATTACAGTGCCCCTGAGCTCCTTTCTTCAACTCGCTTTCTTGTGAGCTGGCCGAAACACCGCAGGATGGCTTCAGGCCCTAATCTGGTTCCGGTACGGCACGCTGAGCCTTTGGTTATTTCCTCTTCCTGGTGGGAAATGAGAGTTAAATTTGCCCGTCCAGACACCTCCAGCTAGCCTCTCATTGGTTCTCGCTATTCCTGTTCATCTTCCGCAGAAATTGCAAACTGGGCCAAACAGGAGGTTAAAGGCGCTGACTCTCCAAGTGGGGAGAGTGTTAGTAAAGCGTCTGGAATGTTGCACCAGAGTACCAGGGGAGGAAAACTGAGACATATTTGAACACGTCTCCCGATCACATGGTTGATCATACTCTGGGTTCCACATGCATGTTTTAGCTGAAGGAAGAATACCTAAAACCTGGGTAGTTGAAACCCGTGGAATGGGTACCATGCAATGTGACTTCAAAGGGTCTTCATTTGCTCACCGAACCTCTCCAATCCTATCACTGCTGCGTTTATGCCCCTGTACACATGCTTGATTCTCTTTCGGAGACATAGCAATCCATAGGTTTTAAGATACTTACTAGTCAGGTACATTCTTAGGCGTTTAATATGCGGTGTTGAGTCCATTTCGTTGAGCAAGGAGTAGCTCTTGTCTATTCCATATTTGACTTAAGGAACTTTATCTGTGCTCATTTCAATCTCTGGTTTTATGTAGCACCCCAACTCACCTTTACCCTTAAGCAAGCATAAGTTGGTTTTCTAAATTTGAGACCCTGTTCTGTTCTGTAATTCAGTTCCTGTGTAGCCAAGTTTACATTCCGTGTATTACTGATATCTTATGATGTTTCTTTTTCTGTGTGACTTATTTCAGTTAGAATCATCATACCTGAATCCACTCATTGTGCTGCTAAGGGCCTGATGACACAGATTTCATTGCTGAGTGATATTGTTTTGTAAGTAAATACCACAACTTCTTTATCCATTTTTCACTTTCTGCGATGTTGAACTTGTACTGTAAACGAGGTTCTTGTAAACAGAGCCGTCCCAAACTTTGGGGTGGCTGTGTCTTTTTGATTTTAATTTCCCTAAGCTATAGGACCATAAGTGGAAGTGCCCTAGGTTCTGTTGCTTTGTTTTTTAGATGTTTCAGGAAACACCATACACTTCTCCCGAGTGGTTGTTGGCAATTTACATCCCGCCCATCAGCATAACAAGGCTCCCAGTTCTCCATGGCCTGTCCTGCCTTTCTGGATTTTACACTTTTTTCAGATGGCCCTTTTGACCGGGGGGAAGTGAGACTTCATTGTAGTGCAGATTTCCTTTGCAAGCTTGCTTGGTTGGCCAAAAAGGGCGTATGCGTTTTTTCCTGAATATATTCAGGAAAAAACGCATACGCCCTTTTTGGCCAAGTGCATCATTGTGGACGTTCTGCCTCTTTTCCTATGCTTTCAATGCAATTCCAGTCTACCTCCTGAAATCGGTATCCTGCAATTCTGCCCCGCTTTCCAGTCCTCTTGGCAGCCTTACTTCAGTCTATTTTTGGACGATAGCTGTCATTTATAACTCTGCAGGTTTGTGAATTACAGTGCCCCTGAGCTCCTTTCTTCAACTTGCTTTCTTGTGACCTGGCCGCAACACCGCAGGATGGCTTCAGGCCCTAATCTGGTTCCAGCACGGCACGCTGAGCCTTTGGTTATTTCCTCTTCCTGGTGGGAAATGAGAGTTAAATTTGCCCGTCCAGACACCTCCAGCTAGTCTCTCATTGGTTCTCGCTATTCCTGTTCATCTTCCGCAGAATTTGCAAACTGGGCCAAACAGGAGGTTAAAGGCGCTGACTCTCCAAGTGGGGAGAGTGTTAGTAAAGCGTCTGGAATGTTGCACCCGAGTACCAGGGGAGGAAAACTGAGACATATTTGAACACGTCTCCCGTTCACATGGTTGATCATACTTGGGTTCCACATGCATGTTTTAGCTGAAGGAAGAATACCTTAAACCTGCAGAGTTAAGACCAGTGTAATGGGTACCATGCAATATGACTTCAAAGGGTCTTCATTTGCTCACCGAACCTCTCCAATCCTATCACTGCTGCGTTTATGCCCCTGTACACATGCTTGATTCTCTTTCGGAGACATAGCAATCCATAGGTTTTAAGATACTTACTAGTCAGGTACATTCTTAGGCGTTTAATATGCGGTGTTGAGTCCATTTCGTTGAGCAAGGAGTAGCTCTTGTCTATTCCATATTTGACTTAAGGAACTTTATCTGTGCTCATTTCAATCTCTGGTTTTATGTAGCACCCCAACTCACCTTTACCCTTAAGCAAGCATAAGTTGGTTTTCTAAATTTGAGACCCTGTTCTGTTCTGTAATTCAGTTCCTGTGTAGCCAAGTTTACATTCCGTGTATTACTGATATCTTATGATGTTTCTTTTTCTGCGTGACTTATTTCAGTTAGAATCATCATACCTGAATCCACTCATTGTGCTGCTAAGGGCCTGATGACACAGATTTCATTGCTGAGTGATATTGCTTTGTAAGTAAATACCACAACTTCTTTATCCATTTTTCACTTTCTGCGATGTTGAACTTGTACTGTAAACGAGGTTCTTGTAAACAGAGCCGTTCGAAACTTTGGGGTGGCTGTGTCTTTTTGATTTTAATTTCCCTAAGCTATAGGACCATAAGTGGAAGTGCCCTAGGTTCTGTTGCTTTGTTTTTTAGATGTTTCAGGAAACACCATACACTTCTCCCGAGTGGTTGTTGGCAATTTACATCCCGCCCATCAGCATAACAAGGCTCCCAGTTCTCCATGGCCTGTCCTGCCTTTCTGGATTTTACACTTTTTTCAGATGGCCCTTTTGACCGGGGGGAAGTGAGACTTCATTGTAGTGCAGATTTCCTTTGCAAGCTTGCTGGGTTGGCCAAAAAGGGCGTATGCGTTTTTTCCTGAATATATTCAGGAAAAAACGCATACGCCCTTTTTGGCCAAGTGCATCATTGTGGACGTTCTGCCTCTTTTCCTATGCTTGCAATGCAATTCCAGTCTACCTCCTGAAATCGGTTTCCTGCAATTCTGCCCCGCTTTCAAGTCCTCTTGGCAGCCTTACTTCAGTCTATTTTTGGACGATAGCTGTCATTTATAACTCTGCAGGTTTGTGAATTACAGTGCCCCTGAGCTCCTTTCTTCAACTCGCTTTCTTGTGAGCTGGCCGAAACACCGCAGGATGGCTTCAGGCCCTAATCTGGTTCCGGCACGGCACGCTGAGCCTTTGGTTAATTCCTCTTCCTGGTGGGAAATGAGAGTTAAATTTGCCCGTCCAGACACCTCCAGCTAGCCTCTCATTGGTTCTCGCTATTCCTGTTCATCTTCCGCAGAAATTGCAAACTGGGCCAAACAGGAGGTTAAAGGGACTGACTCTCCAAGTCGGGAGAGTGTTAGTAAAGTGTCTGGAATGTTGCACCCGAGTACCAGGGTACGAAAACTGAGACATATTTGAACACGTCTCCCGATCACATGGTTGATCATACTCTAGGTTCCACATGCATGTTTTAGCTGAAGGAAGAATACCTTAAACCTGGGTAGTTGAAACCCGTGGAATGGGTACCATGCAATATGACTTCAAAGGGTCTTCATTTGCTCACCGAACCTCTCTAATCCTATCACTGCTGCGTTTATGCCCCTGTACACATGCTTGATTCTCTTTCGGAGACATAGCAATCCATAGGTTTTAAGATACTTACTAGTCAGGTACATTCTTAGGCGTTTAATATGGGGTGTTGAGTCCATTTCGTTGAGCAAGGAGTAGCTCTTGTCTATTCCATATTTGGCTTAAGGAACTTTATCTGTGCTCATTTCAATCACTGGTTTTATGCAGCACCCCAACTCACCTTTACCCTTAAGCAAGAATAAGTTGGTTTTCTAAATTTGAGACCCTGTTCTGTTCTGTAATTCAGTTCCTGTGTAGCCAAGTTTACATTCCGTGTATTACTGATATCTTATGATGTTTCTTTTTCTGTGTGACTTATTTCAGTTAGAATCATCATACCTGAATCCACTCATTGTGCTGCTAAGGGCCTGATGACACAGATTTCATTGCTGAGTGATATTGTTTTGTAAGTAAATACCACAACTTCTTTATCCATTTTTCACTTTCTGCGATGTTGAACTTGTACTGTAAACGAGGTTCTTGTAAACAGAGCCGTCCCAAACTTTGGGGTGGCTGTGTCTTTTTGATTTTAATTTCCCTAAGCTATAGGACCATAAGTGGAAGTGCCCTAGGTTCTGTTGCTTTGTTTTTTAGATGTTTCAGGAAACACCATACACTTCTCCCGAGTGGTTGTTGGCAATTTACATCCCGCCCATCAGCATAACAAGGCTCCCAGTTCTCCATGGCCTGTCCTGCCTTTCTGGATTTTACACTTTTTTCAGATGGCCCTTTTGACCGGGGGGAAGTGAGACTTCATTGTAGTGCAGATTTCCTTTGCAAGCTTGCTTGGTTGGCCAAAAAGGGCGTATGCGTTTTTTCCTGAATATATTCAGGAAAAAACGCATACGCCCTTTTTGGCCAAGTGCATCATTGTGGACGTTCTGCCTCTTTTCCTATGCTTTCAATGCAATTCCAGTCTACCTCCTGAAATCGGTATCCTGCAATTCTGCCCCGCTTTCCAGTCCTCTTGGCAGCCTTACTTCAGTCTATTTTTGGACGATAGCTGTCATTTATAACTCTGCAGGTTTGTGAATTACAGTGCCCCTGAGCTCCTTTCTTCAACTTGCTTTCTTGTGACCTGGCCGCAACACCGCAGGATGGCTTCAGGCCCTAATCTGGTTCCAGCACGGCACGCTGAGCCTTTGGTTATTTCCTCTTCCTGGTGGGAAATGAGAGTTAAATTTGCCCGTCCAGACACCTCCAGCTAGTCTCTCATTGGTTCTCGCTATTCCTGTTCATCTTCCGCAGAATTTGCAAACTGGGCCAAACAGGAGGTTAAAGGCGCTGACTCTCCAAGTGGGGAGAGTGTTAGTAAAGCGTCTGGAATGTTGCACCCGAGTACCAGGGGAGGAAAACTGAGACATATTTGAACACGTCTCCCGTTCACATGGTTGATCATACTTGGGTTCCACATGCATGTTTTAGCTGAAGGAAGAATACCTTAAACCTGCAGAGTTAAGACCAGTGTAATGGGTACCATGCAATATGACTTCAAAGGGTCTTCATTTGCTCACCGAACCTCTCCAATCCTATCACTGCTGCGTTTATGCCCCTGTACACATGCTTGATTCTCTTTCGGAGACATAGCAATCCATAGGTTTTAAGATACTTACTAGTCAGGTACATTCTTAGGCGTTTAATATGCGGTGTTGAGTCCATTTCGTTGAGCAAGGAGTAGCTCTTGTCTATTCCATATTTGACTTAAGGAACTTTATCTGTGCTCATTTCAATCTCTGGTTTTATGCAGCACCCCAACTCACCTTTACCCTTAAGCAAGCATAAGTTGGTTTTCTAAATTTGAGACCCTGTTCTGTTCTGTAATTCAGTTCCTGTGTAGCCAAGTTTACATTCCGTGTATTACTGATATCTTATGATGTTTCTTTTTCTGCGTGACTTATTTCAGTTAGAATCATCATACCTGAATCCACTCATTGTGCTGCTAAGGGCCTGATGACACAGATTTCATTGCTGAGTGATATTGCTTTGTAAGTAAATACCACAACTTCTTTATCCATTTTTCACTTTCTGCGATGTTGAACTTGTACTGTAAACGAGGTTCTTGTAAACAGAGCCGTTCGAAACTTTGGGGTGGCTGTGTCTTTTTGATTTTAATTTCCCTAAGCTATAGGACCATAAGTGGAAGTGCCCTAGGTTCTGTTGCTTTGTTTTTTAGATGTTTCAGGAAACACCATACACTTCTCCCGAGTGGTTGTTGGCAATTTACATCCCGCCCATCAGCATAACAAGGCTCCCAGTTCTCCATGGCCTGTCCTGCCTTTCTGGATTTTACACTTTTTTCAGATGGCCCTTTTGACCGGGGGGAAGTGAGACTTCATTGTAGTGCAGATTTCCTTTGCAAGCTTGCTGGGTTGGCCAAAAAGGGCGTATGCGTTTTTTCCTGAATATATTCAGGAAAAAACGCATACGCCCTTTTTGGCCAAGTGCATCATTGTGGACGTTCTGCCTCTTTTCCTATGCTTGCAATGCAATTCCAGTCTACCTCCTGAAATCGGTTTCCTGCAATTCTGCCCTGCTTTCAAGTCCTCTTGGCAGCCTTACTTCAGTCTATTTTTGGACGATAGCTGTCATTTATAACTCTGCAGGTTTGTGAATTACAGTGCCCCTGAGCTCCTTTCTTCAACTCGCTTTCTTGTGAGCTGGCCGAAACACCGCAGGATGGCTTCAGGCCCTAATCTGGTTCCGGTACGGCACGCTGAGCCTTTGGTTATTTCCTCTTCCTGGTGGGAAATGAGAGTTAAATTTGCCCGTCCAGACACCTCCAGCTAGCCTCTCATTGGTTCTCGCTATTCCTGTTCATCTTCCGCAGAAATTGCAAACTGGGCCAAACAGGAGGTTAAAGGCGCTGACTCTCCAAGTGGGGAGAGTGTTAGTAAAGCGTCTGGAATGTTGCACCAGAGTACCAGGGGAGGAAAACTGAGACATATTTGAACACGTCTCCCGATCACATGGTTGATCATACTCTGGGTTCCACATGCATGTTTTAGCTGAAGGAAGAATACCTAAAACCTGGGTAGTTGAAACCCGTGGAATGGGTACCATGCAATGTGACTTCAAAGGGTCTTCATTTGCTCACCGAACCTCTCCAATCCTATCACTGCTGCGTTTATGCCCCTGTACACATGCTTGATTCTCTTTCGGAGACATAGCAATCCATAGGTTTTAAGATACTTACTAGTCAGGTACATTCTTAGGCGTTTAATATGCGGTGTTGAGTCCATTTCGTTGAGCAAGGAGTAGCTCTTGTCTATTCCATATTTGACTTAAGGAACTTTATCTGTGCTCATTTCAATCTCTGGTTTTATGTAGCACCCCAACTCACCTTTACCCTTAAGCAAGCATAAGTTGGTTTTCTAAATTTGAGACCCTGTTCTGTTCTGTAATTCAGTTCCTGTGTAGCCAAGTTTACATTCCGTGTATTACTGATATCTTATGATGTTTCTTTTTCTGTGTGACTTATTTCAGTTAGAATCATCATACCTGAATCCACTCATTGTGCTGCTAAGGGCCTGATGACACAGATTTCATTGCTGAGTGATATTGCTTTGTAAGTAAATACCACAACTTCTTTATCCATTTTTCACTCTCTGCGATGTTGAACTTGTACTGTAAACAAGGTTCTTGTAAACAGAGCCGTTCCAAACTTTGGGGTGGCTGTGTCTTTTTGATTTTAATTTCCCTAAGCTATAGGACCATAAGTGGAAGTGCCCTAGGCTCTGTTGCTTTGTTTTTTAGATGTTTCAGGAAACACCATACACTTCTCCTGAGTGGTTGTTGGCAATTTACATCCCGCCCATCAGCATAACAAGGCTCCCAGTTCTCCATGGCCTGTCCTGCCTTTCTGGATTTTACACTTTTTTCAGATGGCCCTTTTGACCGGGGAGAAGTGAGACTTCATTGTAGTGCAGATTTCCTTTGCAAGCTTGCTTGGTTGGCCAAAAAGGGCGTATGCGTTTTTTCCTGAATATATTCAGGAAAAAACGCATACGCCCTTTTTGGCCAAGTGCATCATTGTGGACGTTCTGCCTCTTTTCCTATGCTTGCAATGCAATTCCAGTCTACCTCCTGAAATCGGTTTCCTGCAATTCTGCCCCGCTTTCAAGTCCTCTTGGCAGCCTTACTTCAGTCTATTTTTGGACGATAGCTGTCATTTATAACTCTGCAGGTTTGTGAATTACAGTGCCCCTGAGCTCCTTTCTTCAACTTGCTTTCTTGTGACCTGGCCGCAACACCACAGGATGGCTTCAGGCCCTAATCTGGTTCTGGCACGGCACGCTGAGCCTTTGGTTAATTCCTCTTCCTGGTGGGAAATGAGAGTTAAATTTGCCCGTCCAGACACCTCCAGCTAGCCTCTCATTGGTTCTCGCTATTCCTGTTCATCTTCCGCAGAAATTGCAAACTGGGCCAAACAGGAGGTTAAAGGGACTGACTCTCCAAGTCGGGAGAGTGTTAGTAAAGTGTCTGGAATGTTGCACCCGAGTACCAGGGGAGGAAAACTGAGACATATTTGAACACGTCTCCCGTTCACATGGTTGATCATACTTGGGTTCCACATGCATGTTTTAGCTGAAGGAAGAATACCTTAAACCTGCAGAGTTAAGACCCGTGTAATGGGTACCATGCAATATGACTTCAAAGGGTCTTCATTTGCTCACCGAACCTCTCCAATCCTATCACTGCTGCGTTTATGCCCCTGTACACATGCTTGATTCTCTTTCGGAGACATAGCAATCCATAGGTTTTAAGATACTTACTAGTCAGGTACATTCTTAGGCGTTTAATATGCGGTGTTGAGTCCATTTCGTTGAGCAAGGAGTAGCTCTTGTCTATTCCATATTTGACTTAAGGAACTTTATCTGTGCTCATTTCAATCTCTGGTTTTATGCAGCACCCCAACTCACCTTTACCCTTAAGCAAGCATAAGTTGGTTTTCTAAATTTGAGACCCTGTTCTGTTCTGTAATTCAGTTCCTGTGTAGCCAAGTTTACATTCCGTGTATTACTGATATCTTATGATGTTTCTTTTTCTGCGTGACTTATTTCAGTTAGAATCATCATACCTGAATCCACTCATTGTGCTGCTAAGGGCCTGATGACACAGATTTCATTGCTGAGTGATATTGCTTTGTAAGTAAATACCACAACTTCTTTATCCATTTTTCACTTTCTGCGATGTTGAACTTGTACTGTAAACGAGGTTCTTGTAAACAGAGCCGTTCGAAACTTTGGGGTGGCTGTGTCTTTTTGATTTTAATTTCCCTAAGCTATAGGACCATAAGTGGAAGTGCCCTAGGTTCTGTTGCTTTGTTTTTTAGATGTTTCAGGAAACACCATACACTTCTCCCGAGTGGTTGTTGGCAATTTACATCCCGCCCATCAGCATAACAAGGCTCCCAGTTCTCCATGGCCTGTCCTGCCTTTCTGGATTTTACACTTTTTTCAGATGGCCCTTTTGACCGGGGGGAAGTGAGACTTCATTGTAGTGCAGATTTCCTTTGCAAGCTTGCTGGGTTGGCCAAAAAGGGCGTATGCGTTTTTTCCTGAATATATTCAGGAAAAAACGCATACGCCCTTTTTGGCCAAGTGCATCATTGTGGACGTTCTGCCTCTTTTCCTATGCTTGCAATGCAATTCCAGTCTACCTCCTGAAATCGGTTTCCTGCAATTCTGCCCCGCTTTCAAGTCCTCTTGGCAGCCTTACTTCAGTCTATTTTTGGACGATAGCTGTCATTTATAACTCTGCAGGTTTGTGAATTACAGTGCCCCTGAGCTCCTTTCTTCAACTCGCTTTCTTGTGAGCTGGCCGAAACACCGCAGGATGGCTTCAGGCCCTAATCTGGTTCCGGTACGGCACGCTGAGCCTTTGGTTATTTCCTCTTCCTGGTGGGAAATGAGAGTTAAATTTGCCCGTCCAGACACCTCCAGCTAGCCTCTCATTGGTTCTCGCTATTCCTGTTCATCTTCCGCAGAAATTGCAAACTGGGCCAAACAGGAGGTTAAAGGCGCTGACTCTCCAAGTGGGGAGAGTGTTAGTAAAGCGTCTGGAATGTTGCACCAGAGTACCAGGGGAGGAAAACTGAGACATATTTGAACACGTCTCCCGATCACATGGTTGATCATACTTGGGTTCCACATGCATGTTTTAGCTGAAGGAAGAATACCTAAAACCTGGGTAGTTGAAACCCGTGGAATGGGTACCATGCAATGTGACTTCAAAGGGTCTTCATTTGCTCACCGAACCTCTCCAATCCTATCACTGCTGCGTTTATGCCCCTGTACACATGCTTGATTCTCTTTCGGAGACATAGCAATCCATAGGTTTTAAGATACTTACTAGTCAGGTACATTCTTAGGCGTTTAATATGCGGTGTTGAGTCCATTTCATTGAGCAAGGAGTAGCTCTTGTCTATTCCATATTTGACTTAAGGAACTTTATCTGTGCTCATTTCAATCTCTGGTTTTATGTAGCACCCCAACTCACCTTTACCCTTAAGCAAGCATAAGTTGGTTTTCTAAATTTGAGACCCTGTTCTGTTCTGTAATTCAGTTCCTGTGTAGCCAAGTTTACATTCCGTGTATTACTGATATCTTATGATGTTTCTTTTTCTGTGTGACTTATTTCAGTTAGAATCATCATACCTGAATCCACTCATTGTGCTGCTAAGGGCCTGATGACACAGATTTCATTGCTGAGTGATATTGCTTTGTAAGTAAATACCACAACTTCTTTATCCATTTTTCACTTTCTGCGATGTTGAACTTGTACTGTAAACGAGGTTCTTGTAAAGAGAGCCTTTCCAAACTTTGGGGTGGCT
Organism: Delphinus delphis; assembly: GCF_949987515.2. Lineage (NCBI taxonomy): Eukaryota > Metazoa > Chordata > Mammalia > Artiodactyla > Delphinidae > Delphinus > Delphinus delphis. Next base: position 788,883 of record NW_027192757.1, read on the forward strand.
GTGTCTTTTTGATTTTAAATTCCCTAAGCTATAGGACCATAAGTGGAAGTGCCCTAGGCTCTGTTGCTTTGTTTTTTAGATGCTTCAGGAAACACCATACACTTCTCCCTAGTGGTTGTTGGCAATTTACATCCCGCCCATCAGCATAACAAGGCTCCCAGTTCTCCATGGCCTGTCCTGCCTTTCTGGATTTTACACTTTTTTCAGATGGCCCTTTTGACCGGGGGGAAGTGAGACTTCATTGTAGTGCAGATTTCCTTTGCAAGCTTGCTTGGTTGGCCAAAAAGGGCGTATGCGTTTTTTCCTGAATATATTCAGGAAAAAACGCATACGCCCTTTTTGGCCAAGTGCATCATTGTGGACGTTCTGCCTCTTTTCCTATGCTTTCAATGCAATTCCAGTCTACCTCCTGAAATCGGTTTCCTGCAATGCTGCCCCGCTTTCAAGTCCTCTTGGCAGCCTTACTTCAGTCTATTTTTGGACGATAGCTGTCATTTATAACTCTGCAGGTTTGTGAATTACAGTGCCCCTGAGCTCCTTTCTTCAACTCGCTTTCTTGTGACCTGGCCGCAACACGGCAGGATGGCTTCAGGCCCTAATCTGGTTCTGGCACGGCACGCTGAGCCTTTGGTTAATTCCTCTTCCTGGTGGGAAATGAGAGTTAAATTTGCCCGTCCAGACACCTCCAGCTAGTCTCTCATTGGTTCTCGCTATTCCTGTTCATCTTCCGCAGAAATTGCAAACTGGGCCAAACAGGAGGTTAAAGGGACTGACTCTCCAAGTGGGGAGAGTGTTAGTAAAGCGTCTGGAATGTTGCACCCGAGTACCAGGGTACGAAAACTGAGACATATTTGAACACGTCTCCCGTTCACATGGTTGATCATACTCTGGGTTCCACATGCATGTTTTAGCTGAAGGAAGAATACCTTAATCCTGGGTAGTTGAAACCCGTGGAATGGGTACCATGCAATATGACTTCAATGGGTCTTCATTTCCTCACCAAACCTCTCCAATCCTATCACTGCTGCGTTTATGCCCCTGTACACACGCTTGATTCTCTTTCGGAGACATAGCAATCCATAGGTTTTAAGATACTTACTAGTCAGGTACATTCTTAGGCGTTTAATATGCGGTGTTGAGTCCATTTCGTTGAGCAAGGAGTAGCTCTTGTCTATTCCATATTTGGCTTAAGGAACTTTATCTGTGCTCATTTCAATCTCTGGTTTTATGCAGCACCCCAACTCACCTTTACCCTTAAGCAAGCATAAGTTGGTTTTCTAAATTTGAGACCCTGTTCTGTTCTGTAATTCAGTTCCTGTGTAGCCAAGTTTACGTTCCGTGTATTACTGATATCTTATGATGTTTCTTTTTCTGTGTGACTTATTTCAGTTAGAATCATCATACCTGAATCCACTCATTGTGCTGCTAAGGGCCTGATGACATAGATTTCATTGCTGAGTGATATTGCTTTGTAAGTGAATACCACAAATCCTTTATCCATTTTTCACTTTCTGCGATGTTGAACTTGTACTGTAAACGAGGTTCTTGTAAACAGAGGCGTCCCAAACTTTGGGGTGGCTGTGTCTTTTTGATTTTAATTTCCCTAAGCTATAGGACCATAAGTGGAAGTGCCCTAGGCTCTGTTGCTTTGTTTTTTAGATGTTTCAGGAAACACCATACACTTCTCCCAAGTGTCTGTTGGCAATTTACATCCAGCCCATCAGCATAACAAGGCTCCCAGTTCTCAATGGCCTGTCCTGCCTTTCTGGATTTTACACTTTTTTCAGATGGCCCTTTTGACCGGGGGGAAGTGAGACTTCATTTTAGTGCAGATTTCCTTTGCAAGCTTGCTTGGTTGGCCAAAAAGGGCGTATGCGTTTTTCCTGAATATATTCAGGAAAAAACGCATACGCTCTTTTTGGCCAAGTGCATCATTGTGGACGTTCTGCCTCTTTTCCTATGCTTTCAATGCAATTCCAGTCTACCTCCTGAAATCGGTTTCCTGCAATGCTGCCCCGCTTTCAAGTCCTCTTGGCAGCCTTACTTCAGTCTATTTTTGGACGATAGCTGTCATTTATAACTCTGCAGGTTTGTGAATTACAGTGCCCCTGAGCTCCTTTCTTCAACTCGCTTTCTTGTGACCTGGCCGCAACACCGCAGGATGGCTTCAGGCCCTAATCTGGTTCCGGCACGGCACGCTGAGCCTTTGGTTAATTCCTCTTCCTGGTGGGAAATGAGAGTTAAATTTGCCCGTCCAGACACCTCCAGCTAGTCTCTCATTGGTTCTCGCTATTCCTGTTCATCTTCCGCAGAAATTGCAAACTGGGCCAAACAGGAGGTTAAAGGGACTGACTCTCCAAGTCGGGAGAGTGTTAGTAAAGCATCTGGAATGTTGCACCCGAGTACCAGGGTACGAGAACTGAGACATATTTGAACACGTCTCCCGATCACATGGTTGATCATACTCTGGGTTCCACATGCATGTTTTAGCTAAGGAAGAATACCTTAAACCTGGGTAGTTGAAACCCGTGGAATGGGTACCATGCAATGTGACTTCAATCGGTCTTCATTTCCTCACCAAACCTCTCCAATCCTATCACTGCTGCGTTTATGCCCCTGTACACACGCTTAATTCTCTTTCGGAGACATAGCAATCCATAGGTTTTAAGATACTTACTAGTCAGGTACATTCTTAGGCGTTTAATATGGGGTGTTGAGTCCATTTCGTTGAGCAAGGAGTAGCTCTTGTCTATTCCATATTTGGCTTAAGGAACTTTATCTGTGCTCATTTCAATCTCTGGTTTTATGCAGCACCCCAACTCACCTTTCCCCTTAAGCAAGCATAAGTTGGTTTTCTAAATTTGAGACCCTGTTCTGTTTTGGAATGCAGTTCCTGTGTAGCCAAGTTTACATTTCGTGTATTACTGATATCTTATGATGTTTCTTTTTCTGTGTGACTTATTTCAGTTAGAATCATCGTACCTGAATCCACTCATTATGCTGCTAAGGGCCTGATGACATAGATTTCATTGCTGAGTGATACTGCATTGTACGTAAGTACCTCAAGTTCTTTATCCATTTTTCACTTTCTGTGATATTGAACTTGTACGGTAAACGAGGTTCTTGTAAACGGAGGCGTCCCAAACTTTGGGGTGGCTGTGTCTTTTTGATTTTAATTTCCCTAAGCTATAGGACCATAAGTGGAAGTGCCCTAGGCTCTGTTGCTTTGTTTTTTAGATGTTTCAGGAAACACCATACACTTCTCCAGAGTGGCTGTTGGCAATTTACATCCCGCCCATCAGCATAAGAAGGCTCCCAGTTCTCCATGGCCTGTCGTGCCTTTATGGATTTTACACTTTTTCAGATGGCCCTTTTTACCAGGTGGAAGTGAGACTTCATTGTAGTGCAGATTTCCTTTGCAAGCTTGCTTGGTTGGCCAAAAAGGGCGTATGCGTTTTTTCCTGAATATATTCAGGAAAAAACGCATACGCCCTTTTTGGCCAAGTGCATCATTGTGTACGTTCTGCCTCTTTTCCTATGCTTTCAATGCAATTTCAGTCTACCTCCTGAAATCGGTTTCCTGCAATTCTGCCCCGCTTTCAAGTCCTCTTGGCAGCCTTACTTCAGTATATTTTTGGACGATAGCTGACATTTATAACTCTGCAGGTTTGTGAATTACAGTGCCCCTGAGCTCCTTTCTACAACTCGCTTTCTTGTGACCTGGCCGCAACACCGCAGGATGGCTTCAGGCCCTAATGTGGTTCCGGCACGGCACGCTGAGCCTTTGGTTAATTCCTCTTCCTGGTGGGAAATGAGAGTTAAATTTGCCCGTCCAGACACCTCCAGCTAGTCTCTCATTGGTTCTCGCTATTCCTGTTCATCTTCCGCAGAAATTGCAAACTGGGCCAAACAGGAGGTTAAAGGCGCTGACTCTCCAAGTGGGGAGAGTGTTAGTAATGCGTCTGGAATGTTGCACCCGAGTACCAGGGGAGGAAAACTGAGACATATTTGAACACGTCTCCCGATCACATGGTTGATCATACTCTGGGTTCCACATGCATGTTTTAGCTGAAGGAAGAATACCTAAAACCTGGGTAGTTGAAACCCGTGGAATGGGTACCATGCAATGTGACTTCAAAGGGTCTTCATTTGCTCACCGAACCTCTCCAATCCTATCACTGCTGCGTTTATGCCCCTGTACACATGCTTGATTCTCTTTCGGAGACATAGCAATCCATAGGTTTTAAGATACTTACTAGTCAGGTACATTCTTAGGCGTTTAATATGGGGTGTTGAGTCCATTTCGTTGAGCAAGGAGTAGCTCTTGTCTATTCCATATTTGACTTAAGGAACTTTATCTGTGCTCATTTCAATCTCTGGTTTTATGTAGCACCCCAACTCACCTTTACCCTTAAGCAAGCATAAGTTGGTTTTCTAAATTTGAGACCCTGTTCTGTTCTGTAATTCAGTTCCTGTGTAGCCAAGTTTACATTCCGTGTATTACTGATATCTTATGATGTTTCTTTTTCTGTGTGACTTATTTCAGTTAGAATCATCATACCTGAATCCACTCATTGTGCTGCTAAGGGCCTGATGACACAGATTTCATTGCTGAGTGATATTGCTTTGTAAGTAAATACCACAACTTCTTTATCCATTTTTCACTTTCTGCGATATTGAACTTGTACTGTAAACGAGGTTCTTGTAAACAGAGCCGTCCCAAACTTTGGGGTGGCTGTGTCTTTTTGATTTTAATTTCCCTAAGCTATAGGACCATAAGTGGAAGTGCCCTATGCTCTGTTGCTTTGTTTTTTAGATGTTTCAGGAAACACCATACACTTCTCCAGAGTGGCTGTTGGCAATTTACATCCCGCCCATCAGCATAAGAAGGCTCCCAGTTCTCCATGGCCTGTCGTGCCTTTCTGGATTTTACACTTTTTTCAGATGGCCCTTTTGACCGGGGGGAAGTGAGACTTCATTGTAGTGCAGATTTCCTTTGCAAGCTTGCTTGGTTGGCCAAAAAGGGCGTATGCGTTTTTTCCTGAATATATTCAGGAAAAAACACATACGCCCTTTTTGGCCAAGTGCATCATTGTCGAGTTTCTGACTCTCTTCATATGCTTTCAATGCAATTCCAGTCTACCTCCTGAAATCGGTTTCCTGCAATTCTGCCTTGCTTTCAATGCCTCTTCATAGCCTTACCTCAATATATTTTTTAAAAATAGTTGGCCTTTATAACTCTGCAGGTTTTTGAATTGCAGTGGCCCTTAGCTCCATTTTTTAGCTCTTATTTTTGTGGTATTGCCCCATAACCAAAGGATTCCTTGAAGCCCTATTTTTCTTCTGGGGCACCTGCTGTGCCTTTGGTTAATTCTTCTTACTGATGTGATATTAGAGTGACATGTGCCCATTGAAACCGCTACAGCTAGTTTCTCACTGGTTCCCCCTATTCCCATTCATCCTCTGCACTAACTGCAGACTGTGCGATACCAGAACTTAAAGGCATTGACTCCATGTGGGGATGTTGTTAGTAAAGCGGCTGGAATGTCGATCCGGAGCCCCAGGAGAGGAAAAATGAGGTGCGTTTTAGAAACCTTTCCCGATCATATGGTATACCAGTCGCTGGGTTTCCCAAGCATGGTTTAGCTGTAGGAAGATTCCCTTCAACCTGGAGTGTTGGGACCCTTGGACTGAGTAGCATGAAGTATTGCATTAAACTTTCGGCAGTTGCTCACCAAAGCTCACCAATCCTGTCAGCCCCAAGTGTCCAGCCTTATGTCTTATCCAGCTGTGGGTTTATATGTGGTCAATCCAGGTTGCATCACAGTCCCTGAGCGAATTTTGTAAGAATTTTTCTCTCTTTCATTGTTTCAGCGTTTTGTTTTTAAAATTTATTTCTATAATGGGGTTTAGCTCCTTTTCACTGCTGTGTTTGTGCCGCTCTGCACACACTTGATTCCCTTATGGAGATATATCAATACATGGGTTTTAAGATTCTTATTCCTCAGATATATTTCTCTGCGGTGTATAGGGTGTGTTGAGGCCTGTTCATTGAGCAAGGTGTAGATCTTGTCTAATACCTATTTGGTTTATTGAACGGTATCTGTGCTAATTTCAAACTCTGGTTTTATGCATCACCCCACCTCTCCTTTCCCCTTAAGCTGACATAAGTGTGTTTTCTAAATGTGAGACACTGTTCTGTTCTGTAATTCATTTCTTGTGCAGCCATATTTACCCTCCCTCTATAAGTGATATCTTATGATATGTTTCTTTTTCTGTTTGACTTATTTCAAGTAGTATTATCGGACCTAAATCCACTCTTTATCCTTCTACTAGCCTTATTACATTGATTTCATGGTGAAGAGATATTCCATTGTACATAAGTACCACATCTTCTTTATCCATTGTTCTCTTTCCTGGGATATTTAAGGTGTACTGAAGTTGAGGTTCTTGTAAACAGAGTAGCCCTAAACTGTGGTGTGCTTGTGTCTTGTTGATTTTTAGACTTCCCTAGATATACTCCCATGATTGGAAGTGTCCTATGCTCTGTAGCTCTGTTTTTTAGATGATTTAGGAACCACCATACACTTCTCCAGAGTGGCTCTCGGCAGTTCACACACTGCCCATCAGCGTATAAAGGCTCCCTGTTCTCCATGGCCTGTCCTGCATTTCTGGTTTTTACAATTTTTTAGGATGGCCCTTTTGACCGGTGGGAAGTGAGACTTCTTTGTTGTGCACATTTGCATTGCTTGCTTGCTTCGTTGCCCATAAAGTGCGTATGCGTTTTTTCCTGGATATAATCAGGAAAAAACGCATACGCCCTTTTGGGCCAACTGCATCATTGTCGAAATTCTGCCGCTTTTCATGTGCGTTAAAGACGAGTCCAATCTATCTCTTGAAATCTGTTTCTTGCAATTCTGTCTTGCATTCAGATCCTCTTCTTTGCCTTACCTCAACATATTTTTGGACGTTAGTTTTCATTTATAACTCTGCAGGTTTGTGAATTGCAGTGACCCTGAGCTCCATTTTGTAAGTTGCTCTTTTGTGAGCTGGCCTCAAACCCGCAGGATTGCTTCAGGCCCTATTTTGGCTCCGGCGAGGCAGGCTGAGCCTTTCTTTAATTCTTATTCTTAATGGGAAATTAGAGTGATATGTGCCCGTCCAAACCCCTACAACTCTTCTCTCATTGGTTCCCCCTCTTCCCGTTCATCCTCCTCACAATTTGCAAAATGTGTGAAACAGAAGTTTAAATGTGCTGATTCTCCAAGTGGGGAGATTCTAAGTAGCGTGGCTGGAATGGTGAACAGGAGCACCAGGAGAGGATAAATGAGGTGCATTTTAGACACATCTCCCGATCACATGGTGTACAGTCCTCTGGGTTTTCCATGCATGTTTTAGCTGTAGGAAGATCCCTTGAACCTGCAGATTTGGGACCCATTGAATGGGTACCAGGTAGTATTACTTTAAAGGGTGTGCATTTCCTCACCCAACCTCACATTTCTCTTAGCGCAAACAGTTTCCAGCCTTATGTCTCATCCTGCTGTGGGTCTAGATGTGTTCAATCCATGTTGCATCACCGTCCCTGAGGAAAAGTTGTAAGAGGTTTTCTCTGTCTCTCTGTCGTTTATTTTTTTCAATTTATTACTATATTGGTTACAGCTGATTTTCAAAGCTCTGTTTCTTGCTGCTGTACATCCACTTGATTCGCGTACAGAGAGACATCAATAAATTCTTTTTCAGATTCTTACCAGTCGTATATATTCTTTTCCGGTGACTTGAGTGTGCTGAGTGCAGTTCTTTTAGCTACCGTGTAGGCCTTGTTGATTATCAGTTTGGTATTTGGAATGGTATCTTTGCTAATTTCAACCTCCTGGATGATGCCTCACCCCTCCCCACCTTTCCCGTTTAGCAGCCTTATGCGTGTTTTCTACATATTTGACTATGTTTTTGTTTTGTAATTTATTTCATGTGTAGCCATTTTGGATTCCACCTTTAAGTGATATCTTATGATATGTGTCTTTTTCTTTTTGAATTCTGTCACTTAGAATGATCATACGTAACTCCTCCGGAGTTGTTACAACTGGCCATATTTCATTGATTTCCAGGCTGAATAATATTCCACTCTACCTAAGTACCACATCTCTATCCATTTTTTCCCTCCAGAGACATTTAAGTTATATCCTAGTCGAGGATCTTTTAAACAGAGAGGGGGTAAACATTGGGGTGCCTGTGTCCTCTCGATTTTTGTTTTTCCCAAGATATACGCCCATGAGTGCAAGTGCCCTATGCTCTGTAGCTCATTTTTTAGATGCTTTAGTAAACACAATACACTTCTCCAGAATGGCCGTTGGCAATATACATTTCCACTATAAGTCTCACAGGGCTCCCTCTTCTCGTTGCCCTGTCCTGCATTTCTGTTGTTTACGCTTTATGAGGATGGCTCTTCTGACTGATGCGAAGTGATATCTTTTGTAGTATTGACTTCCAGTGCCCACCTGTTTGGTTGGCTAAAAAAGTGTATGCCCTTTTCTTGAATATATACAGAAAAGAACGCATACACCCTTTTTGGCCAACTGCAATGTTGGCAATGTTCAGCTCCTTTTCTTGTGCTTAATGGCGAGTCCTTTCTACCTCCTCAAATCCCTTTCCTGCCATTCTCCCTTGCTTACAAGTCCTTTTCTCTGACTTTCCTCAAGACATTTTTCAGTGATGGATATTTTCAACTCTGCAGTTTTGTGAATTTTACTGCCCCTGAGTTCCATTGTTCAACTCGTGTTTATGGGAACTGGCCACAAAGCAGCGGGATTTCCTCAAGCCCTATACTGTTTCCATGGGCAACCCTAGCCTTTGGTCAATTCGTCTTCCTGATTGGAAATTAGAGTGACATGTGCCTGTCTGAACACCTAGGACTTGTCTCTCATTGTTCCTCATCCTTCCGCTTCATCCTCTGGACAAATTCCAAACTGTACGCAACAGGATGTTGACAGTGCTGACATCTCCAAGTGGGGAGACTGTTAGTAAAGACGCTGGAGGGGTGAACCCGAGCACCAGGAGATGAGGAGATGAGATGCCTTTTCCAAACTCTTCCCGATCAGACGGTATACCATCCTCTGGGTGTGACAGACATGTTTTAGCAGTAGGAAGAGTCCCATTCATGTAAGGAGAACACCAGGGCTTTTTCAAAATCAGTGTCTCCCCGAAACCCAAACTGGGGAAGTTTTTAAGCTACGGCTACACATATGTTCATTAAGGGCCTTGGGAAGTAGGCAGAGTCCAAACTTTAGATGATTGAAGTCTTCAGGGTCAGAAGCACTCACCACCAGCTTCCCTTAGGCTACACTTTAACTGTCATTGATAGATGATGTCAATAAAAATATCTATTCTTTTTCAGATTATTTCCCCTTATAGGTTATTGCAAAATGTTGAGTGTAGTTCCCTGTGCTATACAGTAGTTCCTTGTTGATGATCTATTTTATACATAGCAGTGTGTATGTGTTCATTCCAAACTGTTAATTTATCCCTCCTCCCACCTTTCCCCTTTGGTAATAATAAATTATAAGATTTTATACTTCTCAGAAATGGGGGAGCTGAAAGAGAGGTATCATTTTCAATGGAAAAGCATTTAAAACAAGATTGAAGGTTTAACCAAGATTATTAGCTGTACATCCTTGGAAAGAAATCACTTCGTTTCTCTAATATTGACCTGACAAATAAGACAAACCTTTTCACTGAACTTGCTTATAAAAAGTGATGGAAATATCAAATGGAAGTGTTAAAAACATCTTATTTTACCCGAGCCTTATACACTGTTCTATGTTAACTACAGTTTGGCTCACACATCTGTTCATTGAGGTTACAATAGTCTCAATTTCTGTTACTGATCCTCCAGACTGGACCCCAACAAGTGTCCCCCTGCCCAGTGTCATTGGGGCCAACAGATCGAGACTGAGTTTGGTTCACAAGCAAAGGAAACTTTATATTTTGATCAGAGAATGGAGAGGTGAGAGCATGCACTACCCCGTGGGCTGTGGGCTGGGCTGCTGTGTAGAGATCCTGTCAGAGTCAGTGGGAGGGAGGGAGGCGGCGGAGCTCTCGAGGGCCGGGTTGGCTGTAGCTCAGGCTCTATATCGTGGAGTCTGCACTGGGCCCCAGGAGCTGAGGTGTCGACCCAGCCATTCTGCACTAGGAAATCTGGTCTGAAGTGCCGGGTGTGGAACCTCTGCATGCGGGACCCTAGGAGCACGTGAAATTAGACAAAGCACAAAGGATAAAAAAGGTTAGACTTGACTTTATTGCCCAGATTCTATTTTTATCTCCCAGGGATTTTTAATGGGCTTTGCTGGGGACAAACCCCTCCTCTGCCTTTTGTCCCGTTCCTCATTCTTGGAGTGCTGAGGGTGCAGACCCTTCTTCTGTAACTGCTGAGTGCTGAGTTGGGAGCCCTCATACCCTGGGGCGAGGGTCAGAGCTTCTCCCCAGCAGCCTCCCGGTGACGTTGATTGTCCCCAGGACCCCTGCCTCCCTGCTCGTCCACCTGAGCACCAGCATTGGAAGTGTTATAGATTCTAATGACCTTTAAGGGTCCAGGAAAGAGATGTGCAGAGACGCTGTGGGGGCCGGTTTCACCCCGCCCCACATTTGTTCGGCCACCTTAGGCTGACCGTCTCTGCCAGCCTAGATGCTCTGACCAGTAGTCTGCGCTTTCTTCAGTTAGGCCCCTGAATTAACGTACAAACAGCACCAGGTGTCAGAGCCCTGCCCGCTCAACTCCCAGACAGTCCAGGGTCAGTGGTGATCAAGGACCATGATGGCTACTGAGTCAACAGCCTTTTGAAGTAAACAGGAGTCCAGCCGGTCTTATTGGCCACCATCATCACGGTGTCTGTAGGCTTTTCTATGGTGACAGTGTGGTATACTGTTCCCCCGCCAAGATTATTAGCTCCCCTCTGGGTGCAGTAAGTCCTGCAAGCAGTAGTCTACTCTTTTGGGACACACTCTTGTTGTTTTATGAGAGAAACTCCAGGTCAAGTGATGTTCACACGAGTCGTCATGGTGCCCTGTTGCCCCCGGTTATCTCTCTGGATGTTGGAGTTGGAGGGCCTCCTCACTCGAGGTCGGTGTGCCCACGGAGCGAACCCTGCAACTTCAGGGCATGGTTGGTGGTTAGGATCACCACGTGGGGTCCTTTTCCCTTAGGAGGGAGGTGGCCTTTTGGGCTGCTGATTTCCAGGTTTTTAGATACCGCCAGTATCTTGGCCAGATGTGGCAGTGGGCCAAGCCCCTTAGTGACCGTAGTTTATCCTACCTGGATGGCATTCTTGCATTGTTCCATTTCAAGTGGTCCCAGTTTTTGCACTAATTCTCCAATGGCGATTCACCTTTCACCGGGAATGTAAAGGTCAAAGGGTTTAGCTAAATTAGGGAGTTCCAGGGCAAGGGTCTGAATTGACTGCTCTTTCCATTCTTGAAAGGCCACTTCTGGATTCTATTCAAAAGGATCATCATCTTTTCCTTTCAGTGTTTCATATAGAGGCCCAGCTAGTAGACTGTAGCTAGGGATCCAGAAGCAGCAAACCCTGGCCTCCCCAGGAACCCCTAAGCTGTCTTCTAGTTTTAGAAAGGGGTAAGGCTGAAAATGGTTTCTTCCCTTTCCTGGGATGGGCTTCTCTGACCTTCTGTGAGAATGAAGCCCAGGCAGGTCACCGCAGTCTGTGATATTTGAGCTTTTTCTTGGACAACTTCTATCCTTTATTGGCTTGGTAGTTCAGAGGCCTCCTTAGTAGGGCTGGTGATCAGAATGTCGTCTGCATATTGAAGGAGGGTTTCCTTTTCCAGAGGTAGAACTTTTAGGTCTTTAGCTAAGCTTTCCCCAAAGATGGTGTGGGAATTTTTGCACCCTTGGGGCCAGACGGCCCGGAAGTATTGTTTTAGTTGTATGTTGAGTCCTGCCACTCACAAGCCAAAATTTCTTGTGACTCTGGGACTAATGGAATACAAAAGAAGGCATCATTGAAGACTAATACAGAATACCATGTCCTGGTGGTTGGTAGAATGACCAGCAGGGTGTAGGAATTAGGAGCAACTGGAGGTATATCCTCGGTGGCTTCACTGACTGTCCTGACATCCTTTACCAGGTCCCCAGCAGCCCATGGGGCTCTCGTGGTCAGACCAATCCCAGAATATGGAGCTCACCTGGGCAGGTACCCCACCCCCACCCCAGCCCACGGGGCTCTCGTGGTCAGGCCCCTCCCAGGATACAGAGCTACCCTTGCAGGTACCGTGGCAGGGCTGGGCACACAGGAACCGTGCACATAGCCCTCATTGCAGAGCACCCCCAGCTCACCTGTCGCTCAGAGCTGACACAGAGCACCTCAGAGCAGGACTTGAACTAACAAACAGCAGCTGCGACAGGTCTGTGACCCTGGGCATCACTCCGTGAGGCCTCCCTCCACCTGGTCTTCCAGAGACTTCCACTGCACCCGGGGCACCAGGCCTCTGTCTCCAACCACCACCCACCCCTCCTCTCCCTGACTCCTGGGTTCCTCTCATTAGGAGAGGGTTTTCTTGAAGTTGTCTCCCACTCATGGGCCAGATAAAATGATTAGAAAACAAGCCAAAGCTGCAGCCCCTTGTCTATCCTGACTCTCAGGAGCCCACACCTGTTCCTTGGACCTGGCCGGTTCAGCAAGTTCCATTTTCTGCAACTGTGAGCCCCTGAGGGGTGATGATTGGCTGACCTGGGCAGCCTTACCGTGCCGGCCAGCCCTCCCCAGGTGTGCCTGGGTTGAGATCAATATAAATACCACTCCAGGCAGCAAGAGCCCCTGCAGCCGTGCCTGACGCCATTTTCTCTGCCCTGTCAGCAGTCTCGGGGCTGGGCTGGTGGGAGGGAGTGAGAGGCCACGGCTTTGTGGGTGGCCCAGTGTGAGTGGGGCTCTGCTGGACTTTCTGCAGCAGTTGCCAGGCTGCCACCTGCTAAAGAAGAGGATGTGTCACCCATACCTGCTGCTGGAATTTCTCCCTGGGCAGAGGTGAGGAAGGAAAAAAGCAGTGGGGGCAGGGACAGGACGGGTATCTCAGGCAGGGAAATGGAAATCTTCCAGAAGAGCACCCAGGGCCAGGACCATCCTGGCTGGCCTGCAGGCACCAAGTCGGCCGGCATGCTGTCACTCGTGTGGCTCTATGGCCCTTCCTCTAGGCTTTCAAGTCCTTGTATATATTCAGGTGTTTTACCTGGGACGGGTGGGAATAGTTCAGCAGCAACTGGCCTGG